>NC_056740.1:233241289-233313789 GCF_019279795.1 Protopterus annectens | reverse complement strand
TAACACTTTTTGGATGAGGCAGTATTGGTTTTCTCTCCTACTGATCATAAAAAGGATGGAACCTATGCCATTCCCTCAGCAAGCATGTGGACCTATTTTCTCAAAACAAAGGTTCACTCATATATCTTATCTTGAGGACCCTAAAGCATGAATGATGTTGTAGTCATTCCCTGTAGGCATATGTTTATCAAGGAGAAGCTCATGAGGGGAGCTACCAAACCAAGTACAAGAAAGATACAGTTAGCAAAATTATATCATAAAGAGGCCTTAGAGCCATACCAGACAACAGTATCTATGGTCCTCAGATGAGCTCCGAGCTACACGCACTAGGAACCTAAACCTTGTCACCACAATAAACAGAACATGCTGGAGGGATAGATTCCTGTCCCAGAGACTTCCCATACTCTAGAACAAACTACCTAACAAAGCTCCTCATTAGCACTCTTCAAGAAAAATCTTGATGATTGGGTGGGAAATAGGAAATTCACCCCAGGGATCACTTCTGTGGCTCTGCTCGACAGGGGCACAGGAAAATAATTTTCTTGGGTGGCAAAAGCCAGGGTACATTTTTGGCTAGGCTTATATAGGCCCTAGGGCCAATAGCCTAGTACCTACCTATGAACCTATGAAGAACTTACTCCTGGGCCAGATGGCAAGTTTCCATGGCCCATCTGCAAAAACTAATTGTTGTGTTGGTTCCTGTTTGCCATACCCATTTGAGTGGTTTTGTGGATAAAACTGCACACATCATTTTTTTATTTTTGATGTGCTTTTTCCTTTAATTGTTGATCCTGATCCCTTAAATTCTTAATTTCCTTAAATAAGGCCTCCCCCAATCTACATCTGAAGAATCTGTTATTGCTGGTATGTGAGTGTCTGGATCTAGAATGAAAGGGACCTCCTGACTGAGATTTACCTATTGAATCCAGCATAACAGATGTTGTTACAAGGCAGTAGAAGAATGGGGTACTACATTCAGTGGGTGCTAGCAAAATCTGTTTTATCAGAACCACTACAAACTTCTCAAGTTTGCTATGGGAACCATCAGGAATGAGGGTGCCATATAACCTATACCACAGCCATAATATGATTCTGTTATTTTATGCAACTGAAAAATGTCATTAAAAAGTAATATTTTTATGAGGAAAGAAATGCCCTTTAACTGGTGGCATCTAAAGAGGCTCCTAGAAACTGGACCTTTTGATATGGGGTTAACTGTGAGATGGGCAACTTTAGAGACAGTCTCAATGTCTGGCTGTAGGGCAGGCTGTCTCATCTTGGGTGGTGACCTGAATGAGGCAAGTGTCCAGGAAAGGGTAGATACAAAATCCCTTGGTTTTACAAGATGCAGTTACTGGAACCAGCCACTGTGTAAACATCCTGGGTACAGTTTGAAAACAAAATGGTAAGGAAGTAAATTTGGAATGAGAACCTTTGCTCTGAATCTCAGATCTGGCTATTTGTATGTAGAGGCAGGCATCTTTGAGATGTGGGGTAACCATCAAGGCCTGGGTGAAAACGGAAAAGTAGTAGGACATGATTTGTACCCAAATAAAAGTCTTTGTGGGAAATTTGTTTGCTGCAAGAAATGCACCGGCTGTCTTTAGACAAAGACATCTAACCTGATTCCAAGAACCAGCAGACAATGACAAGCTGTAGCCATAATTGGTATACTAAAGCCACTACACAGCAAACAGGCAAAATAGTAACAATAAATTATAATTCACCAATGGGGTATTTATCTGCACTCTGGAAAGCAGGACAAACTGATGACCTGACAATGCTTAGTACTCACAATGATTACAGATCTTCCATTCTTTAACATTAATAAATAAGTAAAAATGGTGTGGGCAGATGTTCCTCTCATACCTCAGGTGCTCTGATGCAAGGGTGAGACAGCATCTGCCTAGCCAAGAGGTGGAAATGTGAAAAGCCTTGGAAGTTGGGCCCATCAGGCCTGCGGCAGAAATAGTTAGCATCACTGCAACAGTGAACTATATGAATTACTTCTTTCCTTGCAGCACTTTTACTATGGCAAGCTGTAATTACAAGTTGTGCAAAGCATATAAGAGAGGTATCTGGCCACCAATTCATGAAAACAGTGCATTTGGACCCTTGGCTGTCCAAAATCAATGAGCATTGCACTTGGTCACCTTCATACTCAAAGATTATGATCTACAATCCATAAGTTTATGTTTTGTCCAGTTGGAGAAAATGGCATCCAACCAACAGAATCCACACAAGTATTGTAAATTCTCAGTACATGCAATGCTGACAGGAAATATTGTATTGCTTCCTTGTAAAATTGTAAGACTTTTCCTCCCCACTTCTTTATTAAGTATAATACTGTCATGTAGTCTGAATGAATACTAATCTGTCCTCAAAGAAGCAGGTTCAGAATTGTATTCATAAGCTTTTTTCTGTGGATTTTTGTGTTTTGTTTTACTGCAAATGTACTTAAGGTGGAACTGGTACATGCATATCTTTTTCTCTTATTTGTACTATTATATTACTTAATATTACATCTTTATAATTGCTGTTTAGCAATTAATAAAGAAGCTGGATGTCAATTAATTTTAACCTGCACTTTAGGCAGACACTGCTATACAAGCACTAATGCCCATCTGGATGTGTGTTATTGTGCAAATAACACCAGCCCAGGGATGTTCTGAGACCCAATGTTGCAATGCCATATATATATTTTTATTACATTAATTTAATACTAGATAAACAGCAAAAATGCTGTTTAGGGAGTGTAAATAATGGCATCCGTTGGCATTTTAATTACCTGAGCTCCACAACAGTTTATTATTCTGCCATGAAGTAGATCACTTGTTTTCCAGTGAACATTACCTTTACATTAACACCCTGCTGGAAAACATTCATTCTCCACTTGAATGCTGATGTACAGCTTGTCTATTCTCTAATATACAGGAATGAAATAATCTGTAATATGTTTAACTTCTGGTTTATCTGCGAATCGTGCCACTAAATACAAACAAGTTGCACTGGTTAGAGAAATTCTGAACTTACTGAGGAAATGCCCAGTACACTCTCTCCATTATGAATCCGCTTAAATTGATGTGACATATATGAATCAATGCAAATTGATATTAAGCAGGTATAGTTATGTGTGGAAAAGTCCATACTGTTGAGAACATGCTTCACACATACATAAAGTTACGAAAGTTGTCATCTGTTTCAAACAAGAGACAGTGAGTGTAAATCTGCATGGATATCTCCAGAACTTTTTATAAGAGTTTATGCTGGTTATGGTACAGTGCCACTGGTTAGCAACTTATTAATTTTTTTAAAGACTTCAATTCACTCAGAGGGTGTCCTTATATGGACACCTTATTGTACCTTTTATAAGGTTGGAAAGGGGACAGATAGGTTAGTCAGAAAAAAAGGGGAGAAAGAAGACAAGAAAAAAAATGGTCACATTAAGAGGATTGTGCTGGAGGAGATTGGAGAGGATCTGTAATATTTTTTTTGTGATGAGGATAACCCCCCCCCATTTTTCCAGATATATATATTTTATTAAGGGAAGCTGGGCAAAGAGGGGCAGACTACGTAGGAGACAGGGTTAGGGAAGAGATAAACATTTTTTTTTACAAAGACAGACCGGAACAATATGATGGGCTGACAATTGGAGGGTGAACAACAGATAAAGATGGTAGACAGACACAAAGATGGTGGTGAAGAGGGCTTTGTGACTGATATTGCCCCCAATCTAGGGAGCCTCAAATACTTCCCTGCCCTGATGGACCAGGACAGGGTGATCCTGATGGTAAGAGAGTCAAGATCTCCGGTGGCTCTGTGGCTGGAGACAACTGAGACAGTGAGTCTTGCATCTGCTGCAGAAGGCTTTCATACCAGCTCCAACATCTGTCTACTACTCTCTCTCTCTAATGCAGCCTCCTCGGGTCCTGAATACCAGTATCCTAACTTCTAGACTGTAACTTGCTGCTGTGCCCAAAAAAGTAGAGCCATGTTTTCTACCCTGTGATGTGGTCCTTAGCCAGCCAGGGGGTGGTGGATATCTTTCCTGCACCTGGGATGACTGCAGTTGAGGTGCTCCAGGTACTTCCTGATTAACAGAAAATACAGTAACAAAGGAAAGAAAGGAAAAAGAAAATACAGATGGAGGCAGCAACATAACTCATACATCTCAATGACACAAAATTAGGAGAGTAGCATTTTTATTCAGGAATGTTAAAGTGCAACTAAATATACTTTGCAATTATTTACTCTAACAGTAAATGATGTTTCATTTTCAGGTCTTTTATCACTTCAGTTCATCTCTGCAATGCGGCATTTACTTTATTATGACTGAATAACTATATGAATTTCTGTAATGAAATTCCATAACTCTTCTATAATTAATTACTTTAAAAGTAAATGGTGGCTAGTACTGATTCCAGCTCAGGTCTTTTAGCACATGAAAAGTAAATTCCTTGTAATACTGCATTTTCTTTACTATGACTAACTATATGATTTATTACCCCAACTAATCAGCTGGCATGCTGGGTTAATGCTGTTGTTTCTTGTCTCAAGTGCAGGGTTTGAAGCATTTTCCCCATCCTTTCTACTTTAAAAATGTTCCCTGTTTTATGTGTTATTTCATGCTATTCCCTGGTCTAGTGGTGTTGTAGAGGACTAATATTGTCTGTGGAAGGTGGGAGGGTGGAGGGTTTTTAGTGCGTTTAAGGCACATTGTGAAGTGTGGGAACCGGGAAAACACTCAAGATGAAAGACTAAATACAGATGAAGCACCAACACGAAACTCCGAGGTCACAAAAAAAGGATTTATTTAGCTCTTTCGTGAGAATGTACAGATTGACTTCTTCAATCTAGAAGTCAGATGGTACATTCTCACGAAAAAGCTAAATAAATCCTTTTTTGTGACCTCGGAGTAGAAGTAGAATCAAAATGCTTAAGGCATCCTTGCTGTTAGGACATCATGTTTAAAGTTATTCCTGGAGTCTGTTGTTCCCTCTGACCCTAAGTGCTATTAAATCATAATGTTTAAGGTATTATTGGTGTCTAGTGCTTCCCTGACCTTTAATGTGGTTAAGGCATGATGTTTAAAGTTATCCGTAGTGTATAGTCTTCCCCACCCCCATCCCCTAATGCTGGAGGATTTGCTTATTAGTCTAGGGGAGTGTTGAAGTATGACAGCCCTCCCCAGTTGTCACAAAAACATTTGTGCATGCATACACACGCACGTACACACACACACACACACACACACACACACACACACACACACACACACACACACACAGCCTCCCTGCCTGATCACACTCAAAGACACATACCAATACACATTCACGAGCGTGTGCGCACACACATATACATCTAACCTATCCCCTAATTAATCCCTCTACTGAGATATACCACCCACCCCCACCCCCACCCCCCACACACACACACACACACACACACACACACACACACACACACACACACACACACAAGCTTTTGACCATGTTCATTAACAGCAGCAGCTGTGAGCAGCCATGTTACTTTACACAGTTAAGCAATTCTCTTAATCTCTGGCTGCATGACTGCCTTAGTGTAGGCAGTTCCAGTGTAGAACACATGGATAATTTGCATTTGTAACCAGAAATTGTCTGGACATACCTCTCAACTGTTCCTGATTTTTGCCTCATATTTTAGCTTTGTGCCTCATAAAAGTTTAGATTTTTCATAAATGAGGATTACAGTCAGTCAATAATGTCAGACATCACAACTCCATAGTCTGTTCAGAAAAATGAATGCTGTTGCAAAACCTATTGTTCTAATAACATTTTAAGAGAATTAGGGTAATACTTAACAACTGTCCCTGATTTGGGTTTTTTGTCTCCCCATTATATTGGCTTCATCTAGAATTTTTTAGCAAAGAAGTTGAGAAGTGTGTCCAAGTTGTCACAGCTTTGTTGAACTATATTCCCCAATGGTGCTACACTTAAGAGGAATTCTGCTCACAGACTCTACAAGTTTCATCACCTCATAATACCAGTTCTAAGGAGAAGAGTTGTATTTCTCTTCCAGGTTAGTATAAACACACTCCCATATTGCCGACTGTTTCTTTCAGCGTTAAATGTTAGGAAAGAGAGCCAAAAGATTCAGAGGAGGAATCAACATGAAGATTGCATGAAATATTGGAGTATTGCTGTCTTCTTAGTGTAAAAAGGGCTTTGCTTTGGTTTAGACTGCAAATCTTGAATCGTAGTTGTTACTTGCGAAGGTCTTTGTTGAACCAATTTTACTAAAAGGGACCAGCATTAATCACTGTCGCTGTTTTGTTACTAAAGAGCTCTCCTTCACTAGCACCTTAAATTTCAAAAAAGGTGCAGTGGAAACAGGGAAACTGTCCACTCCACATTAGTAGCTTTAGAAACTATTGTTTACAGCAAGTTTGCATGTATTCAGAATATCTGGATATCTTTGTTTGCTTCCAATACAATCTTATGTAGGGTAGAAGTCAGTACAAACATGGATACCAACAAAGGTGCTTGTTTAATCAAATATTTGTGTGCTACCTTTATCAACAGAGCCTCCAAAGGCACATTTATAAGGTAGACTTCATATCTAGCAGTTGTCAAAGTATGCAAGACTCTAGAAAATTGTTGAATGCTGTGTATCTCAGAAGTCTGAGGTGGGGATTCCTCCATTTATCTTATAGGCTCAACTTTCTTGTGAATCATAGTTCCCATTCTGTATGCCTTCAGAGGTCTTAATTTAATCTACTGTTTGTTTTTAGACCTTTTCTCAAGGAAATGTCATACTCTTTATTTTATGAACTTAACTGCTTAAGTCTTCTAATTTTTGCTGTTGTTTACATTTTTCACAGTACTAACACTCTTCAACATTATATTTGGGGTCAAAACAGAATAAACACTGCATGAGGAAATCTTTGAATGCATTTGCATACCACAGACGTATTTATTTGCTGACTATATTAACATTCTTTGCTGTTTTATTGAAATAACAATTATCACTGAACAACAATCCAGAGATAAACTCAGTGAAGTAGAAATCTAAAAAAATTAACACTGATCATTATGCAGCAAAAATAACTGTAGCACAACTGAGAGTTCAGTGACACTTAGAAGTGACAAGAACTCAAGAAAATGTGGAACAAGGTATGATATATAAGAATCTTGCACTACCTGCACAAATAACCAAGTAGATGCAAGGTACAAGCTGTTTCCTCCTGGGAAAAATACTAGTTAGGAAAAACTATTGGCAGGAAAATGGGATACAGAAGGTAGGTAATCCAAACGTTAACAATTTATTGCTACAGTAGCCCTCCCTGTAGATGATATCTTCCTCTTCAAATTTCTTTTTATTATTATTAGCTGTGAAGATGGCAAAAGAACAAAATTTAACGTGTTCTCTGTTAAAATCACAAATTAGAAGGAAGCCAGGGTTACTAAGATACATTGCTGTGAAGCAAGGACACAGATAGCATTTATAGTACCCAGTTTGCTACATCAGTACTTATATGGAACTGGGTCTACTTCAGTATATCAACATTCCACATTACCAAAACACACTTTATCGAGACAAAATCAGTGAACCCTGAATTTACCTAACGTTCACATCACCAGAAACTTTAAGAGTATGGAGGCACTTTGCCAACATTAAAGCTAAATACACACCGCAGTACATCAAATCCACCAAGGTGTAGGAGTCTGTGCTCCCCCAACCATATATAACAACTCCAGGATTGCACTACAGTGGGGAAAAGGGGAAATTTCCACATGTTGGTCATGTGCCTCCATACCCATTTCTGGTGAAGTGAATATTTGGGTAAATTCAAGTTTTGCTGATTTCATCTTGATAAAGTGAGTTTCAGTAATGTGGAATTTCAGTCTACTGAAGTGGACCCTTGGAACTATATATGACTTATAAACCTGCAATCCTTAAAGACAAGACATTCGCGGAGGCTCTCAATAAAAATCTACTCAAGCAGCAGAGCCCTCCAAGGCAGAAACACACTTGACCACAACACGACAGTAATCACATAAATCTCCTAAAGAGTGTGCCACTCAACCAAAGCCCCTAAGGCAAAACAGCATGCCCAACACACTAGTCATAGGAGACTTGATAGTGAGGCACACTGACATCCCACTCACTAGGTTGAATAAGGAGAAAGTAACAGTCAGCTGCCTGTCAGGTGCCAGGATCAGACACATAACGCATGCACTCAGGTCACTTAACAACAGGTACAAATATGACTCTGTCATTGTACATGTGGGTGTGAATTACCTAAGACGTACCTCCCTGGACTACATGAAAAGAGACATGGAGGAGCTCTCGGATTATGTAGCCCAGGCAGGTATGAAACTAGCCCTGAGCAGCATCCTACCATCGCCCAGAATGATACCACAGTACAAGCAGAAAATGAGTGATTTCAACAATTGGCTAAGTTTCTGGTGTCATTCTAAGGGGATCAAGTATCTGTCTGCCTGGGATGACATGATTGACAAACCTCAATGCTTTGCCAGAGATGGCCTGCATCTGTCACTCCTGGGCTTCTGGACACTGGCCAAGGCTCTTGCCACCCCTATAGTGCCTTTTTTTAGGCTGTGTTCCAAAGATCAAATTACCACCGTAACAGCTACAAACAAATCCAATCTGAGGGTCATGTTGCTCAATGCTAGAAGTCTAAATCTCAAAATGCACTCGCTCAAGGCACTCCTTAAAATGGAGAACATCGACATTTGTGCTGTAACAGAGACATGGTTCAGTGCAGCAGAAAGCATCCCTGCACTACCAGGCTATAACTCATTCCACACCTTTCAGCCCCAGAACTTAGACCGAAGCTCCAAAGGTGGTGGTGTCTCCATATTCATAAAGGATGTGCGCACCTCCAGACTGGTTGCCCAACATAACGCATTCAGAGATATTTCAAGTGCAGCTAACATTGGGTAAGACAGAGATTCAGCTCATAGCCTGCTATAGGTCCCCAACCATGTCCCAAAACTCACACTCTACATTCCTAAGCACCCTGGAGACTATTAGGGTCCAACCTAACACTCTTTTACTAGGTGACTTCAACTACACCTCCATAAACTGGGTAAACTACTCATGTACCAATAAACTTGCCCAAAGTTTCCTGGTGTTCATTAATTCCAATGCCCTGGACCAGCTCGTTCTTACCCCCACTAGAGGTAGCAACATCCTTGACCTGGTCATTACTAACATGGGTGACCGTTGCTCTACACCAATAGTCAAATCCTCCCTAGTTAGATCCAACTACAAACTAATCATCTTGGAAATCCACATCCCTCCCACCCCCCAGCAAAGGTAACCACCATGAAAAACTTCTCCAAAGCTAACTTTGGGATCCTAAAAACAGAGGTGGCTAACTTCACGGCACCCATGCAAATGAATAATACTTGCATGACTGCAGAATATTACACCAATGCACTGTATGAACATGTACACAAATGCATGGATCTCGCCATACCCAATAGAACCAAGACACTCTCCTCCAAAAAACGGAAGCCAATTGGTGGTCCCTGCCATAAACAAACTCTATAACAGAAGGAGTAAACTGATACAGAATAAGGTGAAGTCCCAAGACTGGAAAAACTCCCTTATCTGCCTCAACAAAAAGTTGACATCCCTCATCAAATCCTCTAAAGCTAGGTATGAAAACAGAATTGCAGCGGATAGTAAAGGCAACCACAAGGCCTTCTATAGCTATGTAAAGAATTTCCATGGCAATTTGCTGTGAGCTACTGCACAATGGTACTTCCTATACCAAGCCAACAGATACTGCCAGTATACTGGCTGACAGATTCAGTGCCAACTTTACCCCCCCAAAGGACCAATCACAATACCAGTAGATTGCCAGGCACCCATTATTACTGCTGCACAGGTTAAAACAGCACTGTTGAAGGTCAAGAATACAGCTTCTATGGGACCTGACAATATCACTGGTTGTGTTCTACATGAACGACAGAGTGAACTGGCACCTCACCTGTGTGCTCTGTTCAATCACAGCCTCATCTCAGGCTTTGTGCCTGCCGAATGGTGCACTGCTACAGTTATCCCTCTCCACAAAGGAGGAGCAACTACAGACCCTAGGAACTATCGCCCCATTAGCTTGACGAGTCTGATATGCAAAGCTGTGGAACACATCATCATGGACCTAATAAACAAGGATATAGGGAATCTCCAAACTCTGGATACCACACAGTTTGGTTTTGTGAAGGGTAGATCATGCCTGCTCAACTTGGTCGACTTCTTTGAGTCAGTCACCAGAGCTGTGGATGAAGGCAAGGTGGTTCATACAGCCTACCTTGATCTGGCCAAGGCTTTTGATACCATTCCCCACTCAGGAATCACAGAAAAACTCACTAAGCTTGGCATCAACCCCTGTATCACTAGGTGGGTTGCAAACTGGCTCACTGATAGAACCCACAGTGTGAAAGTACCTGAATTCAAGTCAGACTGCCAATTAGTCATGAGTGGAATCCCACAGGGTTTGGTCCTGGGTCCTCTCCTGTTTAGTATCTACTTCTCTGAAGTTCAGGCCAACACGATGGGACTCTGACTGACAAAGTTCGCAGACGACTGCAAGTTGGGAGCTATTATTAACTTCCCAAGTGATGCTGACATCCTACAGAATGGCCTCACTGTGACCAACGACTGGTGTCAGAACCATGGCCTTAAGCTCAATGCCAAAAAATGTGTTGTCATCCCCTTTGGGAAAAACCCAGTTCCCATGAATTACCACATTGATGGTAGTCCACTGAACACAGAAGACGTTATAAGAGGTCTGGGAACACAGGTTGACAGCAACCTCTCTTTTGATCACCAGATTGCCACTGTGGTCAGAAAGTCCTTCTATGTGGCACATCTCATTACTAAGGGTTTTGCATCCAGGAAGAAAGAGGTCATTGTCTCCTACTACTCTTCCCTCATTAGGCCAGTCATCGTGTACAATGCCCCATTTGGCATGTACCTCACTAGACACCTACAACAACTGCAGAGGCCACAAAAGTACCTCACAAAGAAGATCCTAGGCCTTAAACACTTGTTCTATATGGACAGACTCAAAAAACTCCAACTATTCTCTGACTCATATCGTCTACTTAGAGGCGATCTCTGCTTGACTTACAAAGAAATGTCTGATCCAGCTCTGTTAGAAATGCTACATCTAAAGAAATCCCAATCCCTCCACACCACATTCTCCAGAGACCTCAACCTCATTACTACAATTAACAGAACACGCTGGAGAGATAGGTTCATAACCCAGAGACTGACCATGCTATGGAACAGACTTCCCATACATGTCAAGCAGAGCACCTCGCTGACCCTCTTCAAGAGAAATCTTGATGAGTGGATGGGAAACAGAAAATTCACCCCGGGGATAACACCAGTGGCTCTATTCGACAGATGCACTGGGAACTAAGATTGGGTGGCACTATGCCAGGGTAATCCTATGGCTAGACTTGTAAAGGCCCCAGGGCCATTAGCCTAGTACACACCTATGAACCTATGAAAAAAGAAATCATTCCAAAAAGCAGACTCTGAAAGCAATTAGAATGAGTTATTTTATATTAAAATAACTGCTGTGAAGTCATAAAGACAGGGAGGTTATAGCTCTAATGCAATCAAGACTTCTGAAACAGGTGTCCAGCAACCAGCAAAAAAACACTTAGCAACTTTACAGTTGAGGAGAAAATATTTATTTTCTTTATCTCTACCCTAAACTATTCTACCTATCACACAATAAAAGGAAAGTCTTGAAATTAAACTCATTACTTCCAAAAGAGAAATTAATTTCAAATTAAAACAAAACACTCTGGACACCAGGTGTGCACTGTAGGAAGCAGTGTTGAAAAACAAAAGTTATGTACTTACCATAATGACAGATCTGTAAGACGTAGGTCCATCTTTGGTTAACCAGTAGGATTATGTACCACAGGTATTAGGACTGCTCAGTCAATAAAGCCTTTTCAGGCTGTCTGGCTCTTTCTCTCACTCTGCCCTTCTATTGTAAGAGCATGAACACTCAGCAAAATTATAAGGAAAGAAGTAAGAAATAAGATGGTCCTATTCTATCAGTGCCAGGAGGTAGATTGAGTAAGGGTTAATAAATCTGGACCTAATTTTATCTGTAATTAAGACAAGTGCATACCTTTTGTATCTGCTAAGACATAGTCCCATATGTGGTAACCAGAAGGACAAAATCCATAAAAAATCCTCCTGTATAGTACTGGTAAGGAGAACATTTCTTTGTTGACACCAATCCCAAAGGTCGATTGTGCTCTGGGAATGATACATAGTCTATAATGCCTAGTGAAAGCATGTGGCTGCATTGCAAATATGATATACTGATATACTGTACAGAAACACTGCACCGGTAGCCATGGCTCTAATCAAGTAGTCATTAGGTGTGGATGGTAATGAATTCCATTATTTAACATAGAACTCAATGTAGTCTGCCAGCCATCTGGAGAGGATAGTATTTGAAATGCCTGAGCCAATGCTTGGAAAGCATAGGAAATAAACAACTGGATAGCCTTGGCAAAGGTTTGGTTCTGTCCAGGTAGAACCTGAGGTCTCTGCATATATCTATATGACAGAATAAGACTTCACCTTTGTTGGAAAATGAAAGGAAGACTGATGTTAATACTTTGGTACTGATTAGATAGCATAACTACCCCAGACATAAAGAAGGGGGTAGTCCCACATATCATGTTTTCTTTGTGGAAAACTAAAATACAAAGGTTTTAGTGAAAGGGGTTATAACTCAGAGATTATCCTTGGTGTCATTACAGCCATTAGAAAGACAGGTTTCCAGGAAAGGAATCTGAGGTCTCTGGAGGCTTCTGATTTAAACATTGGTCTAGTGGGTTTCCCCATGAGATGCATATCCCATTGTAGGAAAATAATTCCTGGTTAGCAGCCTCAAATGAAAGGCTCACTTTAAGAAGGTTTTGCTGACCTTAAGAGAACCCAGGGATCCTGATTGCAACCTCCAATGGATGCTGTAGATCATAGAAGTGTATACTTTGATAGTAGTGTAAATAAGGTCCTTGTCAAAAAAACTCGGAGAGGTACTTCAGGACTGTAATGATTGGAACCAGCACAGGTTCAAGACCTCTGGCCTTCACACTTTTTGGGAAATGCACCTATATGAATTCTAAGTTTTCCTCATAGAGGATTTTGGAGATGATAGGGGGAATGTCAGTCTTTTTATTTGGAAGTTCTAGATTTTTGACTATGACCAAAAGAGTAGTGTCCAGCTGGAGAGTTTCAGGGAGATCAGAAAAAGGTGCAGTGTGCCTGAAGAGTGACAGCAGTGTTTTGAAGTATATGTGCTGGAACTGGACTTTCTCAAAGTTCAGCAGCAGAAGAGGAAACCAAATCACCCAGGACTGACGCACTTTCAATTTCTGGAGGAATATTGTCATCAGTGACAGGGGAGGGAAGGCATACAAGAGACTTGGAGGCTACTGCTCCAGTAGGATTATCTCCTGACTAAGAGACATATCAGGAAGAAGGTACAGTTGTGTAAGGAACTTACCATATAATAAGAGATGAGCACCGTTGCAGACATCATACAAGGGAACTGTGCCACAGGCAAAGTCCTGATATCCAGACAGCTTTTCAGATACGAACAAACTTCTCTCTCTACACTGACTCCACCTTCTTCATAATGGCTGGGCATTCCCAGAATAAAAGTGATACTGGCCTGAACTTAGTTTTTCCTTGACCACTCAAGATGTGACATAGACCCCTTCTGAAGAAATGGGCCCTATTCTGACCTGTGTGGAAAGACTATACTGGGAAACCATCCCAGAAATGTGGGCTTCCCAAGTGAACCTTACCAAAAGGAGGCCACAGTCCAACAAGGATTACTAGTAAGTCATACAAACAGGGGAAAGGTTTAGTAACCTACCTCAGACTTAGGATGCTCTCACGTAAGAGGAAGGAATGATTGGAGGGAACTGGTACTGCAAGAATAATTTTACACAAATATCTGTTTTTTAAGTTCTTTAAACAGCTGTTCTATAGTCTTCATATTGATCACTACTGCAGTCATTATGTAAATGAAGATTCCAAAGCTTTTGCTTCCCCTATTGATGGTAGTTGGCTATGAGGCAGCAGAGGGCAGTAAGCAAGTCCATAGGATAGCAGAGGTGAACCCTTCCCTAGCCCTGGACAGGATATCTAATTTATAGTGTTTTAAAAAGGTGTGGACTGAGGACCAATTCATTGCTTCTAAGAATTCTCCCAGGTGCTGACACCTCTAAAAATGTAGTTGTAGTCACCATTCCGCTTAGTAGAATGGGATCTGATAAGTTCCTGCAGTGTCTTCATATGCTTTTATAGCAGAAGGCCATGCATTTTGGATATTATTTGGTCAATGGCATCCTTTCTTTCTTAGCTGGAAAAGAAACAAACAATTGATCTCACCTCTTAGGGCATTTGGTTCTGCACAGATTATATCTTTGCTGTCTGTGCACAACCAGGAAAAGCATTATATTTTGTGGATTAAGGAAAAAAGAGCTAACTGTCTGGTTCAATTTAAAGACAGTTCTGTGTCTACCTTGTGGCATGACAGAAGGGTCTGTGCAATGACTTACTCTGTCTTTAAGAAAGACTAAGAATGACTTCTTACACAGATATTGGAGCTCAGAAATCCTCGCTGTTGAAGTACCTATAATGGGAACAGCTGCTTTCCCAGTAAGGTACTCGAGTCATATTCATATTGCAGGTTTAAATGGGGTAATGTTAACTTCTCCAGGATGAAGTTTAGATCCAATGCTAGGGAAGGTTTTCTTCTGAAAGGTCTGATATACAGGGCACCCAGGGAGCCCAGATAATAATGATAGTTCCATGGGCAGGCAGACTGAAATGGCTGACAGGTGTACCTTTACAGTGGCATACTTCAGCCTAGATATAAAGGACAAATCTTGCTAAGAAAAATACTGGAGAACCATAAATACCTTGACAGATTCTGGATCTTGTTTTTTTGGCACCATAGGTAAAATCTCTTCTATTTGACTACATAGGAATCCTTATATTTAGACTCTTACCCTCTCTTATCATGTCAAGCACATCCTCTGAATAAAGATACTTAAAGGGTAGTAAAGTCATATCTTCAGTGTCTTCAATTTGAGAGTGAACAGGTGTAGGTACACCAAGAATCCTCCTAAGTGTATCAAGAGATCCATATGCAGAGGCAGCAGGTATTGTTCCTTCCTTACTATCTCTTTGAGAGGAAAGAGCTAATGTTGCTTGACCAGATAAGAGAAATTAGCATCATTCTAGTTTCTTCATTTTCTGAATTACCAAGAGAAATAAGGGTATGAGAGGGAATGGAAACAGAAAACAATTGATTGATTTATAGAGAGGGCATCCACAGCCCAAGCTGGCTTGTTTGGTACTGTGGAGCAGAATGTCTGCAAATATTTATTTACTGTAGAAGCAAAATGGACCATTTCCTGCACAATCTAGCTATAAGTAGGGTCTAGAATTATGTCCCCGTGTAGTTTCTACTCATGCAAGTTGCACAGTTATCCTGTTCAAATGATTTGCTTGGGAATGCTGCTGAAAGGCAGTGTTGGCCACTTTTAGGGTCATCTGCACTTGAATGGCTTTTTCTCAAACCAACATAGCCAACCTGTATAAAAAGTAGGAATTGGTGAACCCTTGTCTCTTTATGTACTGCTGTTTATGTATTGTTTCCTGCAATCACAGAATTTCTTGAAAGCTTTGAGAGCTGGGATTACTGGCAGTATCTCTCTCAGTTTTACATGCTTCCTTGAATAGTACCAGATGCTGTGCACTCTTAGGTCCATGTTGTGAACCCTCAGGCCATGTCTAAGGAATCTGTGGTCAAAGCCTCATTTACAAGAGGTTTCTTTTTGCATACTAAGCCCACCATTCCATTTTTTGAAGAACTGTAATAGGAACTGCCAGAGATTCCTTGTTCTGTCTCCATGTTTCTTACCTACCATTGCAATTTTCTCAAATATAGGCTGCCAGAGGCACCATAACTGATGCCATGTAGCCGAAGATCTGTAAGAACTCCCAGACTGAAAGTAGGTCCTTCAGTGCCATGATTCTGAACAAAAATGAGAGGGATTCTGCAGACCCAGGGTAAATTTATGGTCATTCATCCAGGCTAGATATGAATGGAGTGAATAAGTTACTTTGCTTGACATGGAGCAGGTGCTTACTCCAAAGGTAAGGAATCTCTCGAGAGAGAAATCTGTTCTACCAATATGATTTATTTATATTTTGCTATAGGTTAAAGTTATTTGGATAGGTATTTGTGGTGTTTGTAGTTTTACAAATATGTAGAAGGTTATGCATCATATTGCCATTTACAACTCTGTAGGTCATACAGAAATCAACATGATGTCTACATGAGACGGTACAGAGCTTTTAGACATTATGTGCAACTTAAGGAAGTCATGCCTGCAAGACATCTAGTGAGTAAATCCTCCTCCTTTTCCCCATTTTTACATGGGAACAGGGTGTCACATCAACTGTCACCACTTCTCTCTATTCACAGACCGTCTCCTACTTTCTTCAGCAGTCATACTCAGCTCAGGCCTTCTCTAGTGCAATCCACCAATCACTTGGCTGCTGGATATACTAATCTCATCTTGCCTTCTTCCAACTGTCCAAATTGTATTCTGCTTTTCTGTACGTGACCAAACTACTCTAATATATTCCCATTAACCTTCAGTGCAACTGAGGCTACTTTGGCTTCTGTTTTTATGTCCTTATTTATCCATCTGTCATCCTACTACCCACCTCAGGCCCATCCTCTCCATCACTTCAAGTTTCCTCAGCTGCTTTTCATTCACTGTCCAGGTTTTTGTGCCATATAGAATAACACCACTGCTTATATACACCTTACTGTTCAACTATTTTGGCCTTCTGTTTCTCATACTACCCCTGATAGTTTAAGCCATTTTGCTGCAGCACATCTGATTCTAGGTGTGGCATTCTCAAACTTTTCTTCTCTTCACCCACACCTTCAGGATACCTGCAGCTGATAATCTGTTTGGCTGCTTTCCTTTCTATATCATTTTTAAACTGCTTCTGATTTCCCCCACTTGCTGCCATGACCACCGTCTTGTCTGTAATCAATTTCATCCCATGTGCCTTCAGAGAACATTATGATCTTTCTACCTTTGCTTTGAAAGAAATATGCAAGAAGTGGCATTTTATTCTATTATGGGGCTATATTTTCTTTGGACCTGAAAGATATTCCTTTTGTAATTATCTGGGCTAGGTTGAAGGTGTCCCTATTTATGGTTGATACTTAATAGTCAAAGGAGAGTTTGTTTTCCAAAAACGTGCAGAGGTCCCTAATGACACTAACCCTATGAGGGGTATCATTTCTGAGATAGCTGAAGAGTTATCATTGTTTACTAAAGAGCACAGTGCTAAACATTTTTTGCATTGTGATTAAGTCCATGCTTCCGACACCAAGAGTCTGAATGTGTAATGGTCCTTGTGGAAGACATGGGTGTCATCAGGAGCAAGACAGACCTATGAGGAATGTTAATGTTAGCTTATCTTTTGGGATAGAGTATGGGACCTACTTTAATTATCAGGGCTATGTCTGTTAGTCACTTTGATACCCAATAAGCAATGTAAGTGCAGTACATTCAGCTGGACAAGTCTGTTAATTATACTAGAAGGCTGAATAATGTCAAAGGCATTAGGCAAGTCTAGATAAGCAGTGTCTGCTGTTTTGCCAAATCTAGCTTTGTTTATATGCTTGTTGTTTGTTTGCTTGTTATTTCCCTGGAACGCTAATTCCACCTAATACGCGGCTTCTCAGTGCTTCTGTGGATCACTAGTGATATCTGCATTGCTTACTGTACTTATTTCCTTGTTTCACTTGAAAGAAAGTTACTGTTTGTCGTTTTTGCATTTAAGTTACCTGTAACACATTGCACTTAAGTTACCTGGCACTTGCTCGCTAAAGCAATTATATAAGTCAGCACTAAAAATTAAAAGCACTACACCCTCACTCCACACTGGCCCTTGTTTTCAATTATTAAGGAATTCCCAATATTATTCTAGCATGTCCAAAGGTCAGTTGTCAATCTCCTCTCGGTCCAGCTGGTGAATCTGGGAATCTTGAGGCAATGTTACAACTGCCTCATGTACACAGACAACCCTCTCCTCCTCCCAACAAATTCCAACACATGTGAGAGATGCAACCATATAGCCAAACTGGAGGCTAAGCTCTCTCAACTCAGTACTGGCATAACCAGTCAGGAGGAGAAGGAAACCACACTCACTACAATTCCAGTCTCACATAGACCTACCACGACAGCAAACCAAACACATAATCACACAAAAACATACTCGGAGGCTCTAAATAAAGATCTGCCTAAGCAGCAGAGACCTCCAAAGCAGACACCCAAGCAACTGCTACCCCAAAACAAAACACATGCAACACATATCTCACAAAGCCAGTGTGCCAAACAGTCACAGCCCTTAAGACTAAACAACACACCTGATACACTTGTAATAGGTGACTCTATCATCAGGCACATTGACGTCCCGCTCACCAGGCTGAACAAGGAGAGGTTCACGGTGAGCAGCCTGTCGGGCGCTAGGATCCGCCACATAACACAAGCACTCAGGTCACTCCAAGGCAAGTACAAATATGACTCAGTCATTGTCCATGCTGGTGTGAATGACCTGAGATGTACCTCCCTGGACTACATGAAAAGAGACATAAAGGAGCTCTCTGAGCATGTAGCCCAGGCGGTATGACCCTGACCTTGAGTAGCAACTTACCCTCACCAAGAATGATGTCACAATATGAAGACAAGATGATCAATTTCAACAATTGGCTTAAGTACTGGTGTCATTCAAAGGGGATCCAATGCCTGTCAGCTTGGGATGATATGCTCGACAAGCCACGATGCTTCGCTAGGGACGGCTTGCACCTGTCACCCTGGGCTTTCGGATATTGGCAAAGGCTCTTGCT
Source organism: Protopterus annectens (assembly GCF_019279795.1). Lineage (NCBI taxonomy): Eukaryota > Metazoa > Chordata > Ceratodontiformes > Protopteridae > Protopterus > Protopterus annectens. The sequence continues at coordinate 233,294,783 of NC_056740.1, read as the reverse complement.
ACCCCATAGTGCCTTTTTAGGCAAGGCTCAAAAGACAAACCCACCTCCATAGGTATCACAAGGGATAAGAAACTAAGAGTAATGCTACTCAATGCCAGAAGTCTAAACCTCAAGATGCACTTTTCGAAACTCTGCTTAGCAGGGAGAACATCGATATCTGTGCAGTAACAGAAACCTGATTCAGGGCTCCCGAGAGCACCCCAGCACTACCAGTTTATACCTCATACCATGCTTTTCGGCCCCAAAACTTGGACCGAACCACAAAAGGAGGGGGAGTATCGATATTCATCAAAGATACCCACACCTCCAGGTTGGTGGCAAAGCACAAAGCATCAGAGACTATCCATGTGCAACTAACAGTGGGTAAAACTGCCTTCCAGTTTATAGCTTGCTACAGACCACCCTCCCAAACCCAGGAACCCCACTTGGCCTTTCTGAGAACACTGGAAAATATGAAGGTCACTCCAAACACCATTATATTGGGCGACTTCAACTACCCAAACATAGACTGGGAGCATTACTCTAGCTCCAACACCCTAGCCCAAAGGTTCCTAGAATTTATAAACTCAAATGCTATTGGACAACTTGTTACCACTCCCACAAGAGGGGAAAACATACTGGACCTGATCATCACCAACATGGGGACTCTATGCTCCAGACCAGAAGTGTATCCCTCATTGGTAAGATCAGACCATAAACTAATCTCACTGGATATTCACATCCCGACCCCACCCCCTGCCCAGAAAACCACAGTGAAAAACTTCTCTAAAGCAAATTTCACACTCCTCAAAACCGAGGTGGAATCCTTCAAAGCCCCCGGGCCTGTGGAAAATACCCCAGACCGCAGAATCCTTTATAAAGCATTCTATGAACACCTTCAGGAATGCATGGATCATCGATCCCAAATAAAACCAAGACCCAATCCTCCAAAGGCAGGCGTCCTGTCTGGTGGACCCCAGCCATAAACAAACTATACAACAGAAGGAGGAAGCTACTAAATGATAGAGCAAAATCCCAAAAGGGAAGGCATCACTGATCAGTATTAGAAAAAACTACGGGCACTCATAAAATTGTCTAAGGCCAGCTTCGAGAGAAAAATTGCACAGGACACTAAGGATAATCACAAGGCTTTCTTTAGTTATGTTAGGAACCTGGGTGGTAATTCCCAGATATGTTCAGAATTAGTCCAAAATGACAAAAAATACACTGAACCCACAGACATTGCCAACATCCTAGCTGACAGGTTCAGTGCAAGCTTCCCCCCTCCCTCCCCACCAAAAGGGCAAATATCTATCCCAGCAGAGTGCTGCCCCCCTGACATCTCAGATGCTCAGGTAAGAGCCGCCCTCTCCAAAGCAAAAAATACAGCATCAATGGGACCAGACGGTGTCCCAGGCTGCGTCCTACATGAACTCCAAGAAGAGCTAAACTCAAACATAAAACTCCTGTTCAATCTCAGCCTTACTACAGGATATGTGCCCAAAGAGTGGCGTACAGCAACAGTGGTCCCTCTCCATAAAGGTGGTGCCTCAACGGATCCTGGAAACTATCGCCCCATAAGCCTGACTAGCTTGGTCTGCAAAGCTATGGAAAGGATCATCATGGACCTCATAAATAAAGATATTGGGGACCTACAGACACTGGATCCTACCCAGTTCGGCTTTGTTAAGGGCAGATCCTGCCTCTTAAACCTGGTTGATTTCTTTGTAACAGTCACCAAGGCCATTGATGAGGAGAAGGTGGTCCACACAGCCTACCTGGACCTCACAAAAGCCTTTGATACAATACCCCACTTGGGCATTATAGATAAGCTCACCAGCTTAAATATAAACCCCTATGTCACTAGATGGATTGCAAACTGGCTCAAGGACAGAACCCACATGGTTAGAATTGCTGGAGCCATGTCAGACTCAAACCAGTTACAAGTGGCATCCCACAAGGCTCAGTCCTGGGACCTCTCCTGTTCGGTATATATTTCTCGGAGGTACAGGCCGACACGGAAGGACTGTGGCTGACCAAGTTCGCAGATGACTGCAAACTGGGCTATAATCGACTCTCCAGCCGACACAAGCATCCTCCAAAAGGGCCTCATAGAAACAGACAACTGGTGCCAGAGCCATGGCCTCAAGCTAAATGCCAAAAAGTGTATAGTCATCCCCTTTGGCAAAAACAAAGTGCCCACAAATTACCACATAGGTGGTAATCCATTAAGCACAGAAGAAGTAATTAGGGACCTGGGGACCCAAGTTGATAGCAATCTCTCATTTGACAACCACATGGCCAAAGTGGTTAGAAAAACATTTTATATAGCCAACCTAATCATGAAGGGATTCACATCTAGATCAGGGGGAGGTCATCGTGCCTCTTTACTCATCCCTCATCAGGCCCATAATTGAGTACAATGCCCCTTTTGGGATGTACCTTACCAGACACCTGCAGCAACTGGAAAGACCCCAAAAGTACCTCACCAAGAGGATCAAAGGGCTCAAACAGATGCCATATGCTGCCCGGTTAAAGAAACTCCAGCTCTACTCAGTGGCATACCGCCTGTTCAGAGGTGATCTGTGCCTGGCGTATAAAGCCATGTCCAACCCAGAATTAATGAACATGCTGCACCTCAGAAAATCCAAATCCCATCGAGCTACAAGGCTCGAGACTTGAACCTCAGCACTGAAATAAATAGGACATGCTGGAGGGACAGATTCATAACCCAGAGGCTCCCTTCACTCTGGAATAAAATCCCAGTCCAGGTTAGGCAGAGTCCCTCATTGACTCTCTTCAAGAGGAATCTTGATGAGTGGATGGGAGATCATAAGTTTACCCCAGGTATCACTTCTGTGTCACTGTTAGACAGAGGCACAGTATACTAACCTCGAAAAAGGGCATAGCAAAATAAATTTAAAATGGGTGGCGAAAGCCAAACACATTCTGGCTAGGCTTATAAATGCCCTAGGGCAGATAGCCTAGTATGAACCTATGAAAGCATCTTCACCTTTTTCAAAGCAATCAACCAGGTTAAAGCAGACAGTATCTGTCTTCCATGAAACCAAACTGGTTTTCTATAAGGGACTACAAGTTGACAATATATACTTATGAGTTCCACGATGATACATTTTATTACATTACTTATGAAACTGGTGAGACTGATCAGGTTATAGTTCCCAGGATTTAAGAAATGGGCTGCCCTCGTGGAGATGGACCACCACTGCTGTTCCCCAGGCTTCTGGCACATGACCACTTGAAAGGCTGAGGTTGAATATGTTTATGAGGGGGGTCAGTGTGGCAAGTTTCATACTAACAAGGAAATAACATGGTATATATTTTCTGAACTCATAGTTGTTTTGTTTTGTTTTAGAGTGGTACTCTAATTTTTGTACTGTGGTAATTTTAGGTCAGTTTTTTTCTGATTTTATGGCATGGAAGGGAATATTTGAGCTGCATTTTCTGCTAGTATATTAATAACATCCTGTGGATACGAATGACTGGTGCATTGGATAGCAACCCCTTGCAGTACAGAGTACTCACTGTAAGTTTCCTTCCAAAGTTGAATAAAGGCATTATTATTTTACAGGTAGTAGCAATATTCAACTTATATGTGGTGTCATATATTTTGATTTTTAGCCTTAGTTAATTGGTTGCTCTTTTGATGTCACATTTAGAGAAGGGGATTTGAGATTTTCTTTAAGGACAGGAGGTTTTGTTTTCTCTAGTTGCAGAGCTTGTTAATGCTGTGGCTCAAAAGGAGGAGCTTCTTTTTGAATGTGGTGTTGCATTTATGACGTGAGGACAGAGGCCTCAATAAAGGAGTTTAGATGGGAGCAAAAATCAGAGGATGCAAGCAGTTGCTTATGCTATAGTGGTCATCATTTGGCAGGGAGATGTTAAATTTCTTGAGACTGGTGGCAACCACTAGGAAGTTTGTTTGGAAAAAATTGCTGAAGATGATGGGATATGTAGCCACCTTTTTGATCTTTATTGAAAATACTACAACACAGTAATTCGATTTGACCTGAGAGGGGAATAACGATGAGTGTGGTGCATAATGATGTCATATACAAGAGAATAAGATTGAGGATATGTCCTTCAGAAGACATGGGCACTAATTGGTCAAGGGAGTAGGTGTTGACAATGTTCAGGAGAGGTTGCATATATTTGTTTTTATGGTATATGTTACCCAGTTTATGGATGGATAGTTGAAAATAAGCCATCAGGGCTGTGCTAGGATAAAATGATAGGGACCTCAGTTTAAGATTTTGGTTTCATGGACTGTGATAATCATAGTGAGAGTTCTGTAGGTGGCTGTGTTAAAGGTGGATGTAGTTGTAGTTACCAGAATGTTAATTCTAAATCACTATCTTGTGTTTGGTGTGAGGTAATGGGATTATAATAAAGACTGATATCCCCCACCAAAAGTGAGGACTTCCTCAGTAAAAGGTCTACAACGGGTAGACACCAAAGTCATTTATCAAGGGAAAATGTGTTTGTGATCCCACAGATGTCTGTTTTCAACTGTCAGGAAGTCATCTTTCTGATTAGACTTCTTGCAATTGAGCGATGCCATATTTTAGGTTGTTAGCTGTAGAGGAGTGACTTTGCCTAAACCTGGCACTATGGAGCAGAAAGATTCTTGACCAGTACTGGTATTGTTTTAGGTTGTTAGCTGTAGAGGAGTGACTTTACCTAAACCTGGCACTATGGAGCAGAAAGATTCTTGGTCAATATGTGGTAGGTGTCCATAACAAAGAAAGTTGGACCATCTTCCATATCTTTCCAGGCTGGTGCACATTGGACCCCAGTGGAATGACACCAGTAGTTGATCCAAGGTTTGAAATCATTAATGGTGATGGCAAGGTATCACGTTCTTCAAGAATACAACATAAAACTCCAGGTTAGGATACTTCCACAATAATTTGATATAAACTTATCCTTGATGCTTTCCAGGCAGCATATTTTTTATTGAACTTAGCACAACTTGTATGCATTTAAATATTAGGTTACACAGGAAGAAAATCTTGTTTGAGGAAATGTTTTGCAAGTTGTTCCATTGAGATTTTATGCAAAACTTTACTAAAGCAGATAACACTAGTCCAACCTAAAATTTAAACCCTGCAGACACATCATGGTTAGGCCCTGAGCAATCAGTGTATACACTGCATCTAAAATCTTTTAGACAGTAATTTTTACTAGCACATACAGAAACATTTTGTTGGATAAACATTTCATTTGTCTGAATGCATATTAGTGTATCACCAGCTAACCTAACACAGAAACATAGTATTAAAAGGATAACAAAAGATTTTTCTGTGTACTTATTTGCCCAGATGGAGAGAGAAAAAAGACCAATGGTGATGCTGAACTAATGGATGGAACACTGATCCACTCAACATGATTACAAATGGTAATCACCACTATTATTTCTCTACCCACTTTCAAGAAGCAGCTAAAAACTCTGCTTAAGTCTCAATGGCTCTGTCCTTGTACTAACCCTGACTAAACTATTATTCCCTCTACCCTTTTCACCCCCTCAAACCTTGTCTAGGTTAGTATAGTATTAGTGTTTGAACCTTCAAAAATCAGCTAAATCCTGTGCTTAATTCTTATTAGCTCTGTCCTTTACAAACCTTGACTAAAACTTTCTATTCTCTATTTTCTCACCCTTATATTCTCCCTAAAAAAAAAAAAAAAAAAAAAAAAATGATTCTCAGTATTGTATAGTATTTTTGCCAGTAATACTTATGAACCAGTTTTTTTCTTTGTATAATATTTCTTATTTGAATGTATAGCATACTTGATTTTACTAACCCATTTTTATTGTGGAGCTTTTCTCCCCGGGCCTCTACTGAAAATGGACATGTATCCAGCTAGACTAGCCCAGTCAACAAATGTAAAATAAATAAAATAATAAAAATGGTGACAAGAAAAAAAAAACATATGGCATAGGCTGACATCACTTTATATTGGGAACGTATGGCTAGTCTGATGTAGCTGGAGTCAACTCAGCTGGTGTGGGAAGGACATTTAGGTCTGAAAAACTGTTTAGATATTAGGATTCAACTTGTGGCAGAGATCCCTTAGATCATGACTGCAACAGTGATCCATGTGAAGAACATTGGTGATACTTTGTGATTCATGAAAGTGATTCATGAAAATGCAAAGAAATCAAGGATTAGTGTCTCACCCGCTCTTGTAAAAACAGCCTCTTGGGTACTGTTTAACAAACAAGGCCCCATCTGCTCAGTCTGCCAGCCAGATAATTGGCTTCCTCAAATATGTACTGCTACCAGGAAGCAGTTGCTCACTGCAGTCTTGTCTCAGGAATTCATGGCTTCCTTGCATAATGGGTAAGACTGCATGCCTCCATGCCAATTGATGAATCAGACCACCATCATGTTGTCCATATGGATGATATTAGTTCAATTCTAAAATAACTCTTGAAACATATTCAGTGTGAGGAGCACTGCTCTCATCTCCAACACAGTGGTAAGTGATTCTGCTAGGGTAAGTGTTTCCTAAACTGCTCCATGGCATAGAGAGATAAAGCCTTGACTAGAGCTCAGGGAAGAATAAGAGTGAGCAGCTCATCCATCATGGGATGGAGGCAGTTCTTGCTCAAAATACAGGTGACATTTAGTGGAAGCACTAGGTGTTATACTGGAGTGCAAGTCTACTGAGCCCATCACTGTCTGAGTGCATTTGCACTCATAAGCTTACAGAGCTTCAGTGCTAAGTAAGGTCCTGCAGGGAGCAAAACACATAAAGAAAATTCTATATTGGACTGTCTGCTTTCTCTAATGTCACAACCACAAGGCAAATGCATCCTTACTGACTACACAAGTATGGGCAGGTACTTGGAAGGGACTGCTAACTGTAATGTCCAATGCAGCCACCAGTTTTTATACCTGCATTTTGGTGGTGTGAATAACTTGCAAAAATGCATGGTTATTTTGGCTCTGCCACATGCATACAACCCACTGCAAAATTCTCAAGTATAGGCTGATATGGGGCACCATAAAGACTGATGCTGCCATATGACCTAAGACTGAGACAGGACTCTGTTGTGGACTAGGGAAAGATAAGACATACAGGAGTGCCTGAAGAATGTGCATGCAGTCTGTAGGAAGGAAATCCATACCAATGTGTCCATGGTACAGCCTACAATTTTAATCTATTGGGAGGGCCATAAGTTGGATTTTAGCAGGTGGACATCAATTCCAATTGCAAGACACAAGAACATCCTTAGCAGAGGCTCCATGTTTTGAGCTAGTTTGTCTGAAAATAAAACACTAAGTAAGCAATCTTCTAGGTATTTAAAGCATTTTAACTCCACATAGCCTATCATGGACTCTTATACCATCACCACAATGCACTTGGTTGGTACAGTGAAGATGTGTGGAGATACCGAAAGGCAGGCTTCTGAAATGACATGTAGGCAATCTCTAAGGCTCCTTGACACTTTTGATGTGAAGGTAGGTGTCCTGGAGTTCCAAAGAACATATCCACTATCTGTGTGACTGATAATGCAAAATGATTTCTAGAAAGACTACACAAAAACTTTTCCATGAGGATACAATGATTTAGACCACTGAAATCCAAAATGGCTTAAGGTCCTTCCTTTTCTTTGACACCAAAATAAATCTGGAGTTTTGTTTTTCCTTTCTGGTGTGTGTGTGTGCGCGTGTGTGTTTGCAAGAGTCTAAACACTTCCTTCTTTTCTGCATATTTCTGGCCAATGAGAAGCGCAGAAGTCATGGATATTATGTAACCACTGGATATTATATCCTTGATCCATATGTCTTTGGTGATTCTCTCCCAGAGAGAGAGAGGAGATCCCTGACTGCCTCCAGAATGAAGTTGTTGGGATAAATTTTAGGAGTGCTAATGTATACACTAGAATAGATAAAGTCATTCTAGACATCAGAACCAGTTACCATGTCCTTTGGGAGAATAGCCTTGCTGGAAATTATTCGTTTGACAGTGACCCAGTCCAGATACCTTCTGCTGAGTATGCTGTGGGCCACACTGAACCACAAACACAAAAAAGAAGTTATGTCTTACCATAACATTCCATCTGTGTTGTCAGTCACTAATCCTTGACTGTGGGCTTAGTTCCAAGCCTCAGAACCGAATCAGCCATTTTTCCAGCTCACTCCTCCCAAATCTCTCGAGCTAGGCTCTACCCATAACTCTCCTCACTAAATTACCTCAGATCAAGTTTGCCTATAATAGTGACAGACAAGAAGTACTAAATAAGAGACCATATCTGTGTCCCTATTATGAAGCCAGTCTTTGGGAATATTCAGTCCACTAAGAGTCTTAGGCAGGGGGAAGGGGGTGATGTCAAGGATTACTGAAGATCGACAACACAGATGGAATGTTATGGTAAGGCATAACTTCTTATCTGATGTTGTCAGTCGTAACTCAATCTTTGACTGTGGGACGGAGTCCCTAGCTACCTGAATCTTGGGAGGTGTCACGAAAGAATATTCCTGAGCACCATTGAACTGAATAATGCACGTCTCATAAAGAACTGGTCCAGTTTGTAATGACTAATAAAGGTATGAAGAGATGCCCAAGTAGCTGCTGCATAAATGTCATCTAAGGAAGCTCTAGCATGAAAATCTGCAGAAGCTGCTACAGCTCTAGTTGAATGAGTTTCACAGGACATGGTGGTTGGAGACCCTTTGAGTGATAAATAAAGATGATACAATCCTTAAGCCATTTAGTTAAGATAACCTTAGAAACTGGGTTACCTAAGCAAAGTGAGGAAAAGGCAATGAGCAGTTGGTTGGATTTTCTGATGTCCTTTGTTCTGTGAAGATAAAAATGTAATTGCCTGTGAATGTCTAATAAGTGCAGACAGTGCTCTCCCTTATTAGAGAAATTAGGAAAAAAAACTGGTAGATGTAAGGTTCGATTGATATTTGATTCTGAAACAACCTTCAGCAAAAAAGATGGATTTATCCTGAGGGAGACCCTGTCCTTAGGAAATATTAAATAGGGGGGGCCTGCAGGACAAGGCTTGAATTTCCAATATTCTTCTGGCTGAAGTGATAGCCATCAAAAACAAAGTTTTCTAGGTCAAAAACTTTAAATCACAAGTTGCTGAAGTTCAAAAGGGGATGAAATGAGAGTCTGTAGGACCACAGGTAAATTCCATGGAGCAATGAGTTCTTTAAACAGGGGCCTTAGCATTGTTTCCTTTCAAAAAGGCCTTACAATGTTTATGAGACATAAGTAAAGAACCATCAAAATCAACATTGAAATTAGATATCACAGTGAGATGTACTTGAATGGTAGAAGCTGAGGAGCCAGACTGATAAAGAAAGGCCAGAAATTCTAAAACTTTATTCAGAAGTGCTGCATAGGGGTCAATATTACTGTCAAGTGACCATCTACAAATTTTATCCATTTGCTATGGTACAACTTTCTAGTTGAAGGCTTGTGGTGGGCCAAAATGAGTTGTCGGACCAGGGAAGTAAAGGAGGAATGCCTGGCAATCATGGGAACTGGAGAAGCCATGCAATGAGCTTGAGATGCTGGAGATTCAGAGGAACCATTCCTTCTGGGTGAGATAACAGGTCTGGAGCTGGGTCCAGAATTCAAGGTTTCCAAAGTAGGTGAGACCAAAGGAAGGGAAACCAGACTTGTTGAAGCCAGAATGGGGCAAAGCAATGAGGATTATTTTGTTCTTTGACCTCTTGGCTTTGTTTAGAAACTGACATATCACATTAGTCAATGAAAAGGCATACAGAAGACTGGGGGGGGCAATCGTAGAGAACAGCGTCTCTGGGTGACTCTCTGCAGGGAGGATTAGGGAAAAGTAACTGCTGCACTTGTTGTTTAGAAGAGACAAACAGATCACAGCAAGGTTGACCCCAGTGGCAGAATATCTTTTTAGGCACTACTGGATTAAGAGATCACTTGGGAGGCATTAGGATAGTTCTTCCTCAACTTGTCCACAATCACATTGGAGCTTCCCGGCATGTGCATTGCCATTAGAAAGCAGTTGGAAGAAATCACCCATTGCCATACTCTGAGGACTTCTTGACAAAGCGGGTAAAACCTGGTTCCCCCTTGTTTGTTGATGTACCAGACTAGCAACATGTTGTCTGTCTGTATTGCCACTGTTCTAAAGGGGAGGGTATCTTGAAATGCTCGCAACACTAAGGGCACTGCCCTCATCTCTAGAACACTGATACACAAATTGGCCTCCATCTGGGACCAAGTGCCTTGGACTGTCCTTCACAGATAATGCCCCCCCCACCCTATCTGGGAAGCATCTGTGGTCACTATGGCTTTGGGCTGAGGTAGGACAAAGGGACAGCTTGACAAGATTTCATTGGAATTGAACCACCAAGACAGGCCTTGTTTGCAATGATTGGTGATCAAAATCTTATAAGACATTGGTTGGTTTAATAATGACCATTGGGAGGCCAGAAGCCATTGAAGAATCCGCATGTGATATCTGGCCATGGAAACTAGGGTAATAGAGGCTGACACTGACCCTAGAGCCTGGAGGATGAGTCTTGCTGAAACACTTGTGCTCTGAATGATGTGGTTTACTTGTGATCCGATCCTCTGGAGCCTTTCTAATGGTACTGATACAAATCCTGTGACTGTGTCTAGTATAGCTCCAATGAATTCCAGCTGTTGTGTGGGTTCTAATTTACTGTGATTCCTAAGGTGGTGCAAAGATGAAGGGTGTAATCTCTTGCCTTTACAAGTTGATGCCTGGTGGTGGTGGTAGTGGTAAGGAGACAGTAGTCGAGATATGGAAACACTCAGAACCCTAGCAGTCTGAGATGCACTGCTACCACTGCCATGCATTTGGTAAACACCCTTGGAGCTGTGGTGAGGCCAAAGGGCAGTGCCCTGAACTGATAGTGACTGGCTCCCAGCCAGAAGCACAGGAATCGTCTGGAGTGCTTGTCCATTTTTATGTGGTAATTTTCATCCTGAAGATCTATTTAGCACATCCAGTCATCTTTTTCCAAAAATTGAAGTTTTGACTGTACCGAGACCATCCGGAATTTGGTTTGTTGAACTCATATGTTCAACTGGCTAAGATCCAAAATGGATCTGCAGTCCCCTGTTTTTCTGGGCACTAAAAAGAATGTTGAGTAGATTCTAGATCTCCTATGGTCTGGTAGGACTGATTGGCTGACTCTTTTGTCAAGCAGTTTTTAGATTTCTAAGACTGCTGCTTCCCTGTGACTGGGTGGAATGTCTGGGGGTCTTTTTTGTCTTTTTGGTTTTGTTGAAAGGGGAATGATACATCCTCTGGAAATGATCCCCTGCACCCATTTGTCTGATGTCATTTGTAGCCAGATTATTGGTTCAAGGATAATCATCCCTGACTGCCTCCAGAGGAACGTAATCAGGCCTCTGTTCAGGAGGAGTGGTAGGAGTTATCTGAGAAGGAATCTCTGGACCCCTGGTTCTGTGGGCCACTTCTGCCTCTTGGATGGCATCTTCCATTACTACTTCCCCTTCTGCCCCAGGAGAACTCCTTGCCACATGAGTCTTGGAAAGGCCCTTGGGTCTTTTTGAACCATAGCCTCCCACTTCTCTGGTTCTTAGAGTACAGCTGCTGAGGAGTGGAGAAGATACGCCATTGGCAGAAAGGGTCTTCCCATCTTTCTCATATCTGGCTAGTTTGTCTTTAACCTTTGGTCCAAACAGGGATGATCCACCAAACAGAGCATTGATGAAAGAAGATTTAAATGGTTCCTCAAAGTCACACAAGCACATCCAGTCGTGTCCCCTGATGGCTACACCTGAACCTGCTGCTCTTGTCATCCCTTTAGCTGCATGAGCAATTAGCCTCAAGGATGAATTGGAAATCCATTCAAGTTGGTGAGCTGAGAGGTAAAATTATTTCAGACCACTTCAGCTACTGATCCTGTGAGGGTGTCTGAAAGCTCTTTGATCAGATCTCTCTGCAACCTAGTGAAGTATGCCATATAATTCAAGGACCAGACAGTGAAGGTCGATAAAGCATATACGTGCTTCGCAAACCTATCCATAGTCCTAGACTCCTTGTTAGGAGGATGGATAATAGGACTTTCTTCTGCAAGTTCCTTTTTGGTGGTTGCTGCTATCATCTTGGCATCTACAGGAATACCCTTGGTCCAATGTTATTCATCCTTACGGACTGACAGAATGTGGTCAGGTCTCTTAGGGATCATCTCGATGGAGTCAGGAATCTTCCAGGCCCACTGAGCAATCAGTTTAATAAGATTGTCAGTGGGTGGAGAGATCCAAAAGGTAGATGGCTGGGCATGAAAAGCCTCCAGATATACTGATTCCTCTGAGGAAGGTTGGAGGGAAGTCCATCCACCACTATGCTTCAGAATTTCTAGGATGTCTCAGAAGGAAACATCAAAGGGAGACCTAGGGGAACCTTCCCCTTTATCAAAATCAGTATCCTCTTTGAAAGACTCTTCGGGGAGTCCAAGTGCTTCCTCTTGCACTTTTTCTTTGAAGGTACCTCTTCGTTGGGATATTCTGGAGAGGTATCTGAAGAAGAACTCTCCATGGTGGATTATTCCTAAGGCGTCTGTGCCCTCTATCCCAGGGATGAGCCTGGTGTAAACTCTGGTTGAGCAGATGTGCAAGATACTTGGCTTGACAGGGATGGCATAGACTGAGTCCGCAATGGACAAAGCCTTCTCCGTGGCCCAAAAGGCAGGTCCCCATACAGGGATGGAAGCCCAGAACCAAAATAGACACCTTCAGTAACATGGTCCCACCTTGCACTGAGGAAGCCACCTCTGAGGCAGAAGCCAAGGCTGAGCTTACAAATGCAGAGGCCCTGAGGGGTGTGGAGGGCTTCAAAAGTATTGAAGTCAAACCCTGCCCCTCAGAACCAGCAACAAAGCCTGGACCTCGGAAGGTCTCCACTTCCAACAAACTGGAAGAGCACAAGGCAATTATTGGTGCCAGAGAAGGAGCTCTAACCAGCACCGAGGCAGTCGAAGCCTGGAAAGTCAGTATCAGGGGCTCTGAAATCTTGGTTGGAGTCAGAGGAGGAATCTAAATGGACATTGAGGAAGGACCGGCTCCTGAGCAGAGTTGGCTTGGAACCAAAGATGGAGGCAATACCCTCACCGTTAGGAGTTGGTCAACCAGTCTCATAATATCTGACTTGGAAAGACTGTTAGTAGACCAAATAGAGGAGGCTGATGGGGATCTAGGTCATATTTGTTCCAAAAAAGGACTTAGTGGATGGTCAGCAAATGGGTCCAAAGATGGAGAGTAAGAGGTCCTTAGTAATGTAATAAGCTGAGGCTGTTTTGGTATCAAAGGCTCAGTTGGTACTGAAGCTTCAGATGTCTGCAGGGAAGTTTGAATCAAAGTTAAGTCATCTTTACCTATTGTTGCCGAAGAAGCAGTCGACACCAAAGGAGGTCTGGTCAATTTTGCAGGTGGTTCAGAGGAACTTGTTGGAACAAAATGTGACCATTTTTTTAGTTTTGGATGAAGAAGAGGAAGAGCTGGCTTTAGTCTTTAGACCAGATATCACCTCTTCAAAATCACCCTTCAGTAGTCTCTTTAAAATAAGCATGTTTCTCCACTCTGTCAAGGTTCTGGTGGAGAAACCATGACAAATAGCACAATCCTTCTGGAGATGGACAGCACCTAGGCAGTAAACACAAAAGGTGTGCCCATCCAAGTTGGGCATTTTTCTATCACATTTTTGGCACCTCAAATTCAGAGTTGCCCTTAGTAGATGATAACACACACACACAGTAAAGAGAGAGAGAAAGTCAGTCTTTTTTTTTTTTTGGAAAGAACAGAAAAGAGGAAAAAAAAAACAACAATGGTAATTGAGATTACCCTGTGGTAAAGAAAGCAAGGAAAGGAAGTACCAACAATGGTACGTTAGATTATCTAAAGGTAGAAAGCGAGGTAAGGGGGAGAAAATAGTCAAGCATGCACTAAATATGGGGAAGGTGCAGGTAGAAATATAGAAGAATTATATAATTATAGAAAGATGGAGATAAGGACAAAAAATGTAATAAATTCACAATAATATACTGCCAAGGCTTGAGAGATTGGTTGAATGCATCTGACACCATGAAGCAGCAAACAAAATTTGAGGTAATTTAGTAAGGAGCATTATGGGTAGAGCCTAGCTTGAGAGTTTTGGGAGGCACAAGCTGGAAAAATGGCGGAGATGGTTCCGAGGCTCGGAACAGAGAATACAGTCAAGGACTGATAGAAGACTGTCATCATCAGATTATTTTATTTCACATTTGTTTACCAGGAAAGTCCGACTGGACACAGGTCCTTTTTCAGCAGATGCCTGGGGAGAAAAGTACAAAGTTACAAATGCTAACGAACATGTTAGATTTCAAAGTTACAAATGCTAACACATGATAGATTACAGAGGTATTTATAAGCAATAGTTACATAATAATGGATCAAACAATTGTTTGGCTGCAGCCATGTACATAACAGATACTGATGGACATAATATTCTCTTGTAGGTATTTACATCACAGATACATAATGACGGAACCTACTATTGTTTAGTAGTGGGCAATTACATCATGCATCACACTTAAGTATTTACAATCTAGAGAGATGGAGGATTAGTTTTTATGCAGTAGTGTTCAAATATAGGTATATTACACCACTGAAATAGTAATATTTGGTGAATGAGGTTGAGATAAATAAATCCTTTTTGTTCTATTAAATACAGTGGAGTTCATGGGATCATAGGAGTTTACTAGGCTATCGACCCGGTGGTCCTTTCAATCCTAGTCATTTCATCCCAATTTAATACCATAGATATGCTAGTCAATACCCAGGATTAACTTTAGTAATGACTGCCCATATCCAGGATGGTTGTAGGCACTATCCCTGAAATATATTTGAACAGTGTCATAGAGTTGCTCTGTTTCACATCTATTGGTACCCTATTCCAAAGACGCAGCAGTTGTCGGGAGACAAATCTGTTCTTTCAGCAGGTCCTATTTAAGTCATAGACTATGTTTAGGTCTCTGGAACAGGTAGCTCTAGTCCCGTTTGATTTACAGATGTGCAGCAAGTTCATTAGGTTTGGGTCTGAGATTGCTCTGTAAGCCAGGCACAAGTCTCTCCTAAGAAATCTATACTATACAGAGTACAGTGACAGAGACTTTAGTTGGTCTGTTTAAGGCATGTGCTGGAGTCCTTGATCTTCTTTGTTAGAAACCTCTGAGGTCTCTCCAATTGTTGCAGGTGGTTTCTATGGTACATGCCAAATGGGGCATTATACTCAATTATGGACCTAATTACTGCCGAGTATAGAGGTGTTATAACTTCCTTTGCTCTCGAGGCAATGCCTTTACTAATCAAATATGCTACATAGAGTGCCTTCCTTACCACAGTAGACTCATGGTGGTCAAAGTTAAGGTCACAGTCAACTTGCGATTCCAGATGCTTTACCACTTTGTATGTACATAGAGTATTGTTGATTTGATAGTGTGAAGGGACATTGTTTTTACCAAAGGGAACGATGATGCATTTCTTTCCATTCAGTTTGAGACTGTGACTAAGACACCAGTCATTGGTCTATGTAAGACCCTCAGGGAGTATACTGACATAATTTAGGAATTCAGTAATTGCACCTAGTTCTCAGTCATCCACAAACTTGGTCAGCCACAACCCCTTAGTTTTTGCCTGAACATCTGAGAAGTATATACCAAACAGTAGGGTGCCCAGCACTGACCCTTGTGGCCCCCCACTGGTGACAGGTCTGCTGGTTGATGTGGAGTCACCCACTTTGATAATGTCGGTCTGGTTTGTGAGACAGTTGGCAACCCATCTTACAACAAAGGAGTCTATATTCAGTTTGATAAGTTTATTGGTAATGCCCGAGTGTGGGATTGTGTTGAAAGCCTTTGCCAAGTCAAGGCATGCTGTGTGCACAGATTTGCCCTGTTCACATTTTTGAAGAAATCCACCAGATTTAACAGGAAGGATCTGCTCTTGACAAAGCCAAATTGTGTTGGATCCAGGGTTTGGAGGTCACCTATGTCTTTATGAGGTTCATAATGATACGTTCCATGGCCCTACAGATGAGGCTGGTCAGACTTATGGGTCTCTGATTTCTCAGGTCTGTTGTTAGGCCACCTCTGTGGAGTGGAATAACTGTTGCTGTTTTCCATTCTGCAGGAATAAAGCCTGTGGTTAGGCTATGATTAAAAGTGGTACTTAATGGTGATGTACAGCCTGGGATGCCATCTTGTTCCTTACAGGCTGTTTTTTTTTTTCCTTTGGACAAGGCTTTAATGACCTGATCTTCAAATATGTAGGATTGGGGGTAAGTTTGGGGCAAGGTTTGTGATAAATTTGGAGGGGATACAGGAGTGAAGTTTTTGCCAAACCTATCCGCTAGCAGCTTTTCAGTGGGGTCAGTGCGTGCCATACCATTAGTTCTGCACATGCTTACCTTTTAGGCTACAGACGTGGCTGTAAAATGTGTTATGGCTATCCTTGACTGTGCTTGCTAAGTTTTTCTTAAAGATGCCCTTAGATGATTTGACATGCTGTAATATTTGCCTGTTGAGGCTGAGGAGGGTGCTTTTGTATTGTTGCGGCCTCATCTTTGTTTATTGAACAGCAACTTTTTGTATTTGCTGTAAAGTTTGTTGATGTTGGATGTCCACCATGGCAGCTTGTTTTTACTTGGGACTCTAGCTTTAATTCTTTCTGGTACAGCAGAATCTATACACTTATGCAAGTGATTGTGCATGGCTTTAGTGTAAACTTTGGTGTAGCCACTTCTAGCTGGGGGTGGGGCTTAGATTACATTTATACTTTCACCTAGGAGGGTATAGTTTGCCTTGGTGAATTTTTTTAGTCTGACTTTGCCCTTTGTGAGTTCTGGTGTTAGTACCAGCTCAAAGGTGACTGATTTGTGGTCAGATTTAACTAATGAGGGTCCGACAGTCGCGGCAGTGTATCTCTTTGTCATGTTGGTGAGGACCAGATCTAGTATGTTTGTTTCTCTTGTCGGACTATGAACAATTTGTTCCAGGGCATTTGAATTAACAAAGTCAAGGAACTTTTGAGCTAGTAAGTTAGGGTTAGAGTAGGTTTTCCAGTTGATGGTGGGATAATTGAAACCATAACCAGAGTGTTTGGGAATATTTGGATGGACTCCAGTTTGGTCAAGTAGGCTTCATGCACGTCATGACCCATGGAGGGGGATCTATAACTGGCTATGACTTGAATGGATGTCTTACCCACAGTAACCTATACTTGGAGTAACTCCATGGAGTTGTCCAGTCTAACTAGACAAGAGGTGAATTCATCTCTAATATAGATAGAAACACCACCTCCTTTGGTGCTCGCACATCCATTTTTGTGGTCTGAAAGTGTGGAAGGCACTGCAGCCTTGCAAAGCCAGGGCACTCTCTGAGGTCTTGAACCAGGCTTCTGTGACTGCACAGACATCTAAATCTTCCAGTGATAGAATTGCTTCTGGGATGTGTAGTTTTTTAAAGCACCTAGCATTTAACAGCATGACCCATATTGTTATGATTGGCAAGTTTCACATCAGTAAGTTTGCTTTCAAGATCTTGCCTAAGAAAGGCACTATGGGGAAGGCAAGAGCCTTTGCCAGCAGCTGAAAGCCTAGTGGTGCCATGTGCAAACTGTCTTTGGCAAAGCAGTGAAGTTTGTTGACCATGACTTCCCAGGCTGACAGAAACTGGACCCACTTGGAATGACACCAAAACCTAAGCCAATAACTGAAATCAATCATTTTTTGTTTATACTGTAGCATCATTCTAGGTGAGGGTATTATGCTGCTCAAGGTTAGGGACATACCTGCCTAGGACACATTCAGAGCGGTCAGTCATGTCTCTTCATATAGTCCAGTGAGGTATGTCTCAGGACATTCACTCCAACATGAACTATGACAGAGTCAGAATGTGCTGGGAGACCTGAGTGCATGCGTGATCTGATGAATGCTGGCACTGAAGAAACAGCTGACTGCAACTTTCTCCTTATCCACCTAGTGAGTGGGACATCCATGTGTTTCACTATGGAATCTCCAATGACAAGAAAATGTGTTTTTTCAGTGTTACACCTTATGGGCTTAATAGGTGAGACATTGGTGTTACTATGTGTCATGGGTGCTGTGGGAACAGTGTTAGTTGTAGCAGTCTTATGTTTTGGAGGTCTCTGGTATTTTGGTAGGTTTTCTGAGAGAACCTCCACGTATGTTGTTTGATGCATATTATGTGAATGAATAGTGGCAGGTGGGTTGACAATCTCTTCACTTTTACTCTTTCAAGTGCAAGAGAGCAGGGATTCAAGATTCTTGGTGTAGATACATCTCTCGCACTCTGTTCTAGAGTGAATTAATAGAGGGTTGTCAGTGTACATAAGGCAATTTAACTTCCACATATGAGGATCTCTACCTGAGCCTTCCATGCTTCTGATGTGCCTTTTGGCATCAATGTCAACCAGGATAGGACCTGAAAGAGAAGAATCCAAGAAAACTCTCTTGTTATCAACAATATGCTAAATGGATTTAGGAGTTCTGATGTAGATATGCTGGATCCTGCAGCTCTGCTTGTAACTCCTGCCTCACTGCATATGATACAAACCATAAAGTTGGTCATGTCTGAGAATGTAGTAGCTTCAGACTGGATGAAAAGCTGGTTAAGAAGAATCAGATAATGTACTTACACTACACTCATTCAAGTTAGAGAGCAAATCCTTCTGAAGGTATGACGTGCATAACATATGTTTAATCATAATCATCAACCTCCTTTTCCCATGTTTTACATAAGGTTAGAGTATCAGCTGACAAAGTCACTCTCCCTATCTTTTTATCAGTCATGCCAGTCTGTTCCATGGTCTCTGTCACACAATCAATTCATCATTCGACTGGATGTTCTCATCTTCTCTTACTTTCTGCTTTGCCAAACTGCCTTTTGCTTTTTCCTGCAGATTGGAAGGTCAGTTGGTTTTACATCTAACCTTTACTCAACAGAGCTGTCCCAGGAAAATAGTCTGGGCAATTGGACAATAGCATCTGGTACCTTATTGACCTAGGGCAGCAGGTCTTTATGGTGGGCACACACTGTCAAAAAAGGGTGCATAGATCCCTCCCATCATTAAAACTCTTCCCTGGCATATGTTGCTGGCCTGTTCCTCAACCCATTTAGCAACAGTAAATGACCATGATCCTATTGACAGCATTAAGAAATGTGACAAAATCACCTAGAGCCAAACTTTACACCATCTAGTAGCTAGTCTTGATGTGGCTCATAGTCTGTTGTCTATATTCTCCTATCTAAATGATATTTTGCACCAAAGTTAATGTGTGAAAGAGTTAGTTCACATGACTTCCCCAATAGGGACCACCTACAACACAATCAGTGCTGCTTCCCACATCTTAGATGTATTTTGTTGGCAGACCTATGAAGTTCAACTGGAAGGACTGATTGTGAACCTGGTACCTTCGGTTCTTGTTTCTTTATGGGGGGAATTGGAGTAAACTAAAACAGACACAGGGCAACATGTAAATTCCACACAAACCCTGGAACTTGTGTCAGTGAGGCAAATATCTTGAAATCACTGTGGCTTCCAATGTGTGTAAACATGTCCATCACAAAAGATTCCCTATTGAAAATTTGACAGCCAAGATCTAAGGTGTAAAAGCATTTTGAAAAATTAGACAAATATGAAACCCCTAAATTTCCAGGTGGCTTGCAAATTGGCTATCCAACAGATCCCAAGTTGTGGAAGTTGTTGGCATTTTTATCTGAACATAAAATTGTAACTAGCAAGGAACCACAAAGATCAGTACTAGGCCCGCTTCCTTTGGCATTAATATCCCAGAAGTATGGTTGACCAAGTTTACAGATGATTACAAGCGGGACACTGTTATTTACTCATCGACTGATACCATACCTCTCAACAGATCTATATTGCAAGATCGAATGTTTAGTTGATCGAACACCTAAACACCGAACTTGTAATATCGAAAGCAAAAATTGGCGAACAGCCGATTTAACGCAGGGAAAGATTTTCCTTGGCTGTTCGCTGGATTTTGTCATTTTGTCTACTGTAGAGCGATCTCAGAGTTGGGGGGTGGGGGTACAGCCCCCCATGTTGGGGATGGGGTGTGGGGGTGAAGCCCCCCACTTAGTTTGGGTGTAAAGTTATTTTTTTTTTTATTTTCATGGCCAATGGATCTTTCCCCCTGCAACGTTTTTAGATTCGATATTACAAGTTCGATGTTTAGGTGCTCGATCACCTAAACATTCAATCTTGTAATATAGACCCCCTCTCAACCTCTTAGTACATGAAATCTGAACAAAACTATAAATAATGGAGGGACAAAGCCCCCAAAATAGGGACTTGTTTTTAAATATTGCTCTTAGAAACTTAGAAAGTAGACAGAACAGGTTTTGCATTAACAAATTTTCTAAAGGGTATGAAGTCTGAAACTCAAATGTCTCAATATTTTCTGACTTAAATCTTCAATGATTTGCCAATGATATGCTACAAAACTACAATTTTATGAAAAATAGACCAACAATATGAGCAAAAATCTGAACATTCTGCGAAAATCTGTATAGTTGAGAGGTATGACGGATACTACATGGCTCCAGCAATATTCATGGTGTACATAAATGGTCTTAAGCTAAATGAAAAAAAGTGCAGCATAGCAGCATTTGTCAAAAAAGCTGCTCCCACTTCATAACTTGTAAATGGCACCCCTCTTCAGACAGATACTGTCATAAGAGACCTGTGTACTTTTGTTGACAACTCCCTCTAATTCAATGATCATGCTTCCACCATAGTCAAGAAATCCTTTATCTATTCTAGTTAGCTTCTAAGGGAATATTGTCAAGATCCAAAGAAGTTATCCTACCACTTTAATCTTGCCTAATCTTCATTGAATACACAGCCTTCTGTATGCACAAATCTAGGCATACTGATCAACTGAAAGGCCCCAAATATTTAAAATAATAAAGGCCTTAAAACTTTTGGTTCTATATTAGTTCGCCGAAAGTTATTTTTAGGGAACACCTTTCCTTTGATCCCTATTTAGTGAAAATCACTTCCACTATTTGCTGAATTTCGCCACTATAGTGCAATCTCGAAGTTGTTATATCCAGTTAGAGGGGTGTGGGGGTGTGAAGGTCACTTGGGTGGGTTTGGTTTAGTTATGGGTTCCATTGTGCTGCAGGGCAATTGTTTCTTTGCCCTCGAAAAATTCTGCGAATCATGGAAGTGATTACTATTTTGCTAGAATAGCATGGTTCCGCTTACACTCGGTGATCTACAACTTACTTTGTGGTGACCTGTGTCTTGCTTTTTATGCCAAGACCGACCCAGTCCTATTTCACCTCCTATTTCTTTGCAAAACAAGTGGTTCAAAATACACCCACACTAAGGACCCAAGTCAACAACAAAAAGAGAATTGCTGGAGGGATAGGTTCCTAATGCAATGCATTCCCAGCCTCTTGAAAAAGTAGCCAGGTCAAACAAAGCAGTACTTTGTCTAACTTTAAGGCTAGCCTTGACAACCAGATGGGTAGACACACAGTTAAACTATATTATCATATAGAACCATATTCAGTTTGGGAGTAAGTACCTATTAAGTGCTTCAAAACGGTGCCAGGAACTTTTAAGTGTGTCTGCTTAAAGTGTATATAAGGCTAGGCACTTTATGGGCCCAGTGATCACTTACCTGGTGTTGTTCCCATACAGCTGCTGCATACACAACAGGATCAGGTTTGAGAGTGAATGCAGAGCTTATGCATTCTTTTGGTGGGCTGGAACTGTAGCCTGCCTTATGACGAACCCTGACTAATATAGCCAGGTTGTCAAAGCCTGGTTTGGTGGTATCTTTCATGGCATCTGCTTAGGAGAGATCCATCTTCTATGCTTTAAGGGTGAAGCAACGTAACTGTGGTAACTTCCTCTGAAGGGAAGGGAAGTAGTACATAGGCCTCTCTTTCTTGATGAATCTGGAGATAATTTGTTCTCATTCTGAGGAATTTCCATCCATCATTGCTTTCATCAAGGTCTGTAACTGTAAAATCCAATTGAGATAGTAGGCGTTTCATTTTAACTATTACCTTCTGCAGTCTTTTACAGGGACACTCCTAGCACTCCGAGACAGATAAACATTTTGGGGTACATCTGTCTTGAGAAGGCTGCAGCAGGCTTGCTTGTTAAGTGTAATCAGATATTAGAATCTGAGTGAGATGTCTACAAACCTCATAGTTTCTTAGGCTTTCTGGTCAACAGTATAGAGCAAACCAAAATCACGCACGGTGGATTCAGTGTATGGCTCAATCCAAAATGAGTCAGAACACACAAAGCGAGCCAGCACAAGGTTAAAGGCAAGCAGAAACCTTCTTTTATTGTGGCATATTAAAACAGAACATAGAAAACAGGTTTCGGCCTAAACAATGGCCTTCATCAGTGCAGAGAAAAAAATTTTTGAAGATGGTATGTCCTGGTATTCCTTAAATACTACAAGATTTAAAAGTGTATACACCAAACAACCAATCCATTAAAATACAAGTGTGTAAAATTAAAAATAGAAACTCAGAAAAAAAGATAATGAATCATATATAGTCAAAATGCCAAAGCAACAATATAAACATACACATAAAACACATACATAAAGCTATACTTAAGAAGACCAAATGCAAAGTTCATAGCCAGCATTAATAACTATTTAATAAGCATTTAGCATTCATTTAGCCCAGGTTTGAACAAAGCACCCAACCTGGTGATCCATAAGGATTCCATCTTATTTAGCCTATCATGCCAGCCTGCTTTAGAAATCCTTGGCATTTGAATCTTATCAATAATAACAAATAAATAAATGCCCCATGGATTATTGTTCAAATATTTGACAAATTCATGGGCCAAAAGCAAATCACCCCGCCACACCATCCAACAATCATCTAAAAATCTCCTCCAAATGTCCAATTCAGCCAAGAACATGTTGTTACGAGTGTCATATATATATATTTGCTCAAAAAAACCCATGAAGAGGTCCACATATATTGGGGCAAAAGATGCCCCCATGGCCGTACCCCTTATTTGCCAATATATCTGACCCTCAAAGAAAAAGATATTTTTAGTCAATACATATTCAACCATTTTGATTAAAAAATTATTAAATCCAGTGGTGTAAAGTTGAGATTGTTCCAACCAAAATGCTATAGCTGAAATACCAGCCTCATGTGGAATACTAGTATAAAGGGAAGTGACATCCATAGTGCAGAGCCACCAATCCGATTCCAACTGAGTATCCTGGATAATGTTCAAAAATTCAGTAGTATCTTTGAGTCTGGACCAGACCATCGACAGTAGAGATTTAAGATGATAGGTCAAAAACGCAGACAATGGCTCCGTAAGAGAACCTCTGCCTGAGACAATAGGCCGGCCAGGAGGACAAGTGGGATTCTTGTGTATTTTAGGCAGCAAATAAAGATACTGAGGAATAGGATCAGGGACCTTCAATTGTTGGCACATATGTTGGTCTATCACCCCTTCTTCTGTGGCCATATCCAGGAAAGAATCAATAAGCGGTCAACAGTGCAGAATTACATGTGTTAGAAACAATAACAATAAAGCCAGTGTATGAACCACTCGTTAGTGAAAAACTTTAAATACAAAGGAAAGTACTCCCCTGGCATCTAAGCTTTGAATCCTTTGCATCAGGATAATCACACTGTGTATGCCTGCAACATCAAGTCTGAAAATACACAATGTGGAATACTGTATTAGTTATGGTGCAACTGCCACATAAAGCACTGAGAAATATCAATCCACATTTCTTGTTGGGGTGGGATTAGAGTCATTTTGTAGGACATCAAAAATGTTGAGTTGGAGACGGTGTTACTTTTACCACAGGAGGTTTTGGCATTGGTAGTTATGGCTACTGGCATGGTAGGAAGACTGGCATCATAGCCAAAGGTGACTACAAGTGAAAGAAAAGGCAACATCTTGCCTTTTTGAAAGGCTTTTCCAGGTCCACTCTACTGAGGGAACAGGAGAGGAGGCAACAGATTTTCTATTCATTGCCCTACAGTCACAGCTAGTCTTTCATAACCTGTGTGGGAATGTTGGGGGGGGGGCAGACTGGGATAATGAAGGTGTAGACAGGACATTGACCATCTGTATCCTGTAGACCCAGATGTCAGCTGGGAAGGCCTCTATGGAAAGGTTGCACAGACTATCTTTTTCTGGCATGTAGAAATGCAAATAGCATTAAAACAGAGTTTATGGAGGTGGACGTGCACTATGATCATTCATTTCGTTATCAGTCTTTCTTTAAATGAAAATCATCTCAACATCAAAGACCAGGCATCAGAATCTGAAGAGAAGTGCCCAGATATTGGGCACTTGTCCAACAGGGCCTTTCCATTAAGTAGTTCTACAGCAGTACATTGGGGATATGAATTGTGACCCTCAAACACTACAAAAACAATGGCAATGTGCAAAATGGCCTTATTTCAGGCACACTTAGAAAACAAGGTGTGGGCATGTTGGCCTTCTTGGTCTAAGGCCCACAGCATCACAGGAAAGGGAAAAGACAAAGGAAACAAATCAGTTGTGAAGATCATTGAAAACTGGATAAGAGGACTAAGGCAATACACTTATACATCACAAACTGTCCAGCAGAGCAACCAAGAAGTCATACCTTGTTTAAAAAACAAAACAAAACATTTGCCTAACGCATTATCTGTCAAGGGTATGCACAACAATGAATTAAAAGGAGATGCACTATGGGAATGGAGGATGGAGACAAGCTGCCTGAGAATTAGCTAAGAAATCCAAATACCTACAAAATATGGTCATACTCCTTAATGAAGATGGATCTCTTGTTATTGTGTATTTGAACAGTACCTCCCCCCTCAGGTAACTGAGCAAATATTCATTACTGGTAAAATATTTTATGCTTTATAATCCAGGTTGTTCTACTGGGTTTTGTTCCATTTTCACTGAAGCACAGGAGAAATGCTTTGCAGAAAACATATGAACAATACATAACGTACATATATAAACATTGCTGTAAGGAAGGAATAGTGAATGCAAGCAGTCCACCACATTAACTACTTTAGGGTTTACTCAAGTAGAGACAGAAAGCATATTTAGCATAATACAAGGGAGTTCAGACAAGTAACATTTACGAAGTACTGATTAAAATATGAAACATGACTATTATGTTGTGTGTAAAAGCAAGTTAGACAAGCTATGCAGAGACGCATTGCAAGAGTATAATTCTTATCTGTGGAAATAAGCTGCAGACAGAGCTCCCCGCACACACTAATTTGATATCCACAGCTTTCCAGATATCCTCTGGTGAGACTGAACTCCTGTAGACCCATATGTCAGCTCAGTGCACAGCTAAAAAGGAAAGTATTCCACTCCACTTTCAACTGCTTGGTAAGATAGCTATCTGTGTGCCTTCTGGTCCACAATCTGTAAAGCTTTCAAGGACATGAGACTGTCTCCCTGATGCTCTCCCTGTAGGAATGACACCTTGGTGAAGTTTCCAGCAGTTTATTCAGTTACATAGGTAAATAGATGAGTGTTAGAAGACAAATGCTGTTTATTCTATCAACTAAGTTTAGAAGTGCAATATTTAAAATGCACCCCTATTTTTGGGCCTTTGTCCCTACATTATTTTAAGCTTTCTACAGATTTCTTGTGCTAAGAGGTCGAGATGCATGTTCTTCATGCATTTTCACATTGTTGGTAACTAAAGAACCCATTGCGTTAGGTTGGCATAATGGTTAGGTTTACCTTACAGGCACAAGGTGCAGGGTTTAATACATGGGGTAACTGGCTAGGCTTAAAAAGGCTCACAAGAGCACTTAGCCTAGTACTAATCTATGAACCTATGAACATACTCTGCTCTGTTAGCATACAGGCATGGGAATCCCCCCAAAGTTATCATGGCTGTTTGTCTTCCAGGGAATACTCAGTATTATTGACTACTTTCCTCTCTCATACTGGGAGTATTGACAATAACGCTATCACCTTCGCTCCCTTCCACGATGATGGAAGAGGAATAAAGCCCCTTTATCAAGGGGTGGAGGGTGGGGCCTTAACACAATGCTGACTCTACTCGAGTATGTCTGCACTTATGGGGAACATAATTAAACAACTGTAATATGGGCATCTTAGGAGTAGCTGGTACAGTATATTTTCTTGTTCAAGGGAAAGTCCTAAAGATACATGCTTCATGGGAAGATGGTACCAATAACGTGCCCTAAAGAACATCAGTAGTGACTCCCTCCTGCTTGCACACTGAGGTGATTATTGCATGTGAGGAATAGGCCCTATTCAGGTGCCCTCACGTTTTCTTTCACACTGCATAACACAATGCAATTTGCCAACCTTTAGTATAAAGTTTGCTTGCAGCCCAGCTTAAATGTTTGTGGGGCAAAGAGATGGCTTGTGTTTCCTGTCCTGGTCCTACAAATATGGTATCTTAACTGCCTGTGTACTGCTAAGAAATGTGAAATTAGTTGAAAACAGGAAGTGAATAGCTTTCTTAAATACTAGCATAGACACCACCTTAAGCATAAAAGAGGATGATACTCAGGCTTAGCCTGTCCATTATAGCCAAGAGTGCAGCAATCCTTCTTGCAACTGTAATGGCCACCAAGAATAAGGTCATCCATATTGGAAAATGTCACCAAGCAGATGAGTTGAAATGGAGCCAAGGCTATTTTTTCTGGCAAAAAAGACCAGAGGGATCCCTAAAGAGTTTGAGGTACAAGTCATACTTAAAGAATTGATTTACAATAGAATGGTTGAAACTGGAGAGACCATCAGATAGACCAACTGCTGACAGGTGGACTTTGAAGTATAGAAAACATGCCTTTGAAATAAATCAGCAAGGTATAATACCATCTCTGCTATCAATGCCTGCAGTTAAAAGTATGCTCCAAGCCTACTATCATGACAAAAATCGCTTCCACTTGACAAAGCTTAGTAATGGGTTTATTTGCCTCATTCCTATAAGCAATACCTTTTCTGAAAAGTCATCCCCAAACAGCATCACTGTTCCATCCTCAATTTCTTCAGATTGTGGTGCACCAGTGATCCTTCTTCTTGGGTAAGGAGTGAACAAGCTAGTGGAAGGTGCTGTGAACCTACCTGGCTTAAATGGACTACAAGGAGAACTTTAACTGCCTTGCCCACAAAGGTGCTACACTTAGGATGAGCCTGGCCTCATCTTTTCTTGATTTCTTCAGGAATGTTGGTATCAAGGAGGATGTGAAGAAAGGCAAAGAACTGTATAATTTCTGGGGTGGAGAAAGCATTTATTGTGCCAGACTCCTTGCTTGGGTAATCTGAAAACCCTCCTTCACTTGTATTTTCCATTGATGCAAACAAGTTCACCTAGGGGTTTTCTCAACTGCTCTTTCAGATCCTGAAAAAAAAACAGTTGATCAATTTCAATCTATTGTTGCTGTTGTAGATGGATTTGTTGAGTTTGTCTGGCATAGTAATGGGATCAAGGGGGTGTAAAAGGTCTGTAGATAAAGGCTCACTGAAGGGCTATGTTTATGTACCACATCACCATTGTATTCACTGCTACAACTTTGCCCTAAATCAGAGTGCTCTGAAGGGCTTTCAGAGCTAGAATGACCACCATCTTTTTTTGTTGATGTGATTTGTAGCCATAGGTGTACCCTGCACTCTTGCATGCATCATTGGTAGTTAATATGTGTGAGTTCTGTGAAATCCATGATGGATGTTCAACAACTGTTATGACAAATCAGTCAAGTTTCTCCATGTTGGAGGGAATTGAGGGCAGAAGCTTGCCCAGTGAATGCCTGTGGTGTTGTCAAAGGCTTTTTTTGGTACCACTGGATCTTACTCATGTGTACCCAACAAGGAATACCTTTAGGATGCATTCAGACATGTAATTATGGGGGGCCAGTGAAACATTATAACCAACATCACTGTCACCTGCATCAGGCTAAAGAACTCCTCAACTGAGAAGCTTTGTCATTTAGCAGAACTATTTTTTGCACTGTGTCTCCCAAGGCTACCAGAAAGTTTGTCTTCGCATAGGGATGATACCTTTCTTGGTTGTATTCAATGAGAATGATAGATTGGCACAGTCCCTGCTTGAAACGTACTATGTTGGTATCCATTTCCCCATGGAGTATGCTTGAATGAGTGTAATCCAAAGAACAAATATGAATGTCGCATTATCCCAACCATATACAAATAAAGGTGACTAAGCAAATGAAAATTAGTGCAACAGACAAACAAAAGGGCAAGTAGGCAAACTTGGAATACTCATTGTGTGACAAACTTTAGGGAACTGCTTGTGGACTTTCTGAAGAGGAACTTGTACATATGTATCCTTAATGTTTAGGGTCACTTGAGATAGCAGTAAGCAATCTAATTTTAAACTTAACTCCAAGTTATTTATTTTGCTTTGGCAAGTTTTGAAATGCGTCTCCAACAGCCATCCTTTTGAAGGACATCATCCAAGAACATACCATCCCTGCAGGGAATCTTTTCTCTTTTGTGGAGCTTAGCAACAAACTGCTTGACTAGGTCATCTTAATTTGCACAGAAGTATTCATTGCAGGGGAGAAATGGTTTGGTATTTTATATTATAAACACAAGCTACAATCTCCTGCACCATTTGTCTAATGGTATTTGTCAGTGTACCTCTGAACTGGTATTTGTCAGTGTACCTCTGAACTGGAGCAGCCTTCTCAAATGATATAAGGAGGGATGTAGACTTTGAAAACCTCTCTTCTCTAATTCTGTGGCCTTATCCTTGCATCTTTGACCTCTGTAGGTCCACCTTTACCCAGAGGTGCTTCTTTCTTTCTTCCTGTTGCCCTACATTTGGCTCCTTCCTATAAAACAGCCATCATTTTGTGGGATAATTTCTACCATATCTAAAGAGAGTAGGGCCGAGCAAGTGCTTTAACTTTTCTGTCTTCTCTTGTCTACTCTTTCCTCATGGGGCAAATAACAGGTTTTTATACAGAGGGTGCAGATAAACTGTCCTCTATCATCATGTAAGGGCTGGATTATTAGCCAGACATGCTTGGGTATTACTAAGCCTGTTGTAATCCTACTGTATTGCATCTAACATCTTACATTTGCCTACAATGACGGCTGTCTTGAGCTAAGCTTGTTTTTCCTGTCTTTTTGGCCTCATTGAGGATCTCTGCTTCTGTATACTCCTGATTTTTATACTGATGGTATGACCATTTATATGTCTAATGTCAGGGGTCAAAGAAATACATACCTTTTCTACCATTCTTTTTAGTGTTTTGTTCTCCTTATTTAGCAGAGTAATAAGCCCTGAAGCCAGCTTAGATTCCTTGGCCACATCCATGGAGACTATTGCTGTGAATGGGAGTTGTTGGGGGGGGGGGTTAGGCATAATATTAAAAAGATGCTATTTCAAATGTCTTACAAGGTATGGAATAATCACAGGACGCAACAATGACAAAGAGGTACAGCTTCTCTTTTATGAATCCAAAACTTTTATTTTTTTTACAACCTGATTTAAAGTGTCCTCTCATCAAGCTAAGCATTTATCTGCATTCAGACATGAACCTGAGATGGTTTACTCATTATCTCTATCATACCCAAGAAATATCTCTGCAAGGATTTTGCTAGGTCTGACTTAAATGAGTTGGGGAAACTATTATTGTCTTAAGTGGTTGTCTGCAGCCAGTGTGGAAGGATGAGTTCTGTGGGCACTTATTCTGTTTTAAATAGCAATATATCCTCCGTAAATGTGTGGTAGTTAGAAGCAGTGGCAGATGTTGATTAGGGTACCAGATTCTCTGGTATTGGACCTGGCTAAGGGATTCTTTTTGGAAAGGGGCAGGCCTAGTAATACAATATGAGTGGGCTGCCTGGCTTCTCCTGAACTATTATAATAAAATCTTGTTGATAGAACCTCTGTGATGTAACAGCAGGGGAAAGCAAAGATTATGTCAGTGTCCATCATACCTGTGAAAAGACTTGCTCACTTGGCTACAGGCCTGGTTGATAACATATTCAAAAAAATCATGGTCTCAAGAGAGATCAGGACAGGTAGGGATATAGAAACAGCAGGTGGTTGAACAGGAATTGAAAATTAACGGTTGTGAACCTTTCCTAACAGATTTAGATCTATCCAACTAAAATCTAAGCTTTTGAACATTCATACACTGCAGCAAGTACTTCTTCTGTTCTAGCGCAATTCAACAGCAAGACAAGCAGACTTGTGGACTGGTTAAGGTTCACTTCATAACTGCCTTGTACTTGATTTGTTTGAAAGGATAAGCTGTTCTTATGAAAATCCAAAGGGGACTGACATACTAACTACCAAGGTGGATGTAAACCTTGACTCTAGATGACATATGAAGTGATATTACAACCTCA
Organism: Protopterus annectens; assembly: GCF_019279795.1. Classification (NCBI taxonomy): domain Eukaryota; kingdom Metazoa; phylum Chordata; order Ceratodontiformes; family Protopteridae; genus Protopterus; species Protopterus annectens. Next base: position 233,264,372 of record NC_056740.1, on the reverse strand, counting down.
TTCGCAAAAAATGGGAAAAGGGATTCTGGATGGATACAGGCCTGCCCTTCAGAAATTCTTCTGTTTAGCTGATATCAAAAAGGGAGTTTTCCAAGATACAAAAGGATTCCTTGTAAGCAGGTTCAAATGGAGGAGATGTCTGTTTTTTCTAGACAAAGTAAAAATGCCAAGGAGGGACAGAATCCTTGAGTGGAAGTTGGAGAAGACAGATGGTTTTAAGGAAGGTCTTACAAATCTTTAGGTATGTCAGAGATACAGGGATCACCCCCCCCCCAAGGATAATTCAAAATAGTTGCTAGGTGCACCTTTATGGAAAAAGACTGCAATTAAACACAAGAAAGAAAATAAAACAGTGAAAGGTAGTGTGAAATGATGAGTGGATAGGTAACCACAAATTTGTTCCAGGGATTCCACCTGTGTCCCTCATTGACAAGGGTGACAGGTGCTGATTGGGGATAAACTCTTGGATAGGCTTCTAAGGACCCCAAAGCCATTAGCCGAGTAATCTCCTATGATCATAAGATCCTATGAAGTGTATGGAAACCGATGCAAATGAGTAGCCCCAAAAGGAACGCAGGTTTATTTGCTTTTATACATTTTCTGATGTTAGTTCTCTGTGTAAAGTTAAGGATCTGGGCTACTGTGTCTTCGTATTAAGGGTCCCTTGCTATCACTGAAACTGGACCAACCATGCAGTCAGATGAAAGGACTGACGATCTGTATGAAAATTGCTGGACAGATGAGTCAGAATGGTTAATACCCACAGAGATAAATGTTTCACTAAAAGATGGGGAGCTAGCACAGGGACTCAAACTTGTCTAGCCCAGTGCAGGATAATGAGGATGACCTTGGACATGAGCAAATTTGGGACCAATGATAATGGGAAAATGCATATAGGATCCCATGATCATTACTGTACAATTAAATTGCTGGGACACCTGTGGGAGGAATAGGGGAAAAATAAGTTACTGCACTTGGCAATGTCAGGAATGTACACAAGTCACTAATTTTCCCAGGTCTTTTGTGTTACTAATACCATGACAGGAATGGACCCAACTCCAAAGTCAAAGTATTATTATAAAAGTTTATAAAATTAGTTTTATTTCAATCTTTGATGTTAGCCGAAAGTGCTCTTTATAGCACCCATAAGGCGCCCAGAATTAATTCTGCAATTTATACAGCATTACATGCATCAGTTGCATTTCTAAATACAACTGTAAATTCTTTGAGACCCATTGCTCCTATTACTATTGGAGCTGTCTGGGTATCCTCCTTCCACATTGCCCTCACTTCTGCAAATCCTGGTATTTTATGACCGTCACTCTGTACTTAAGATACTGTAATTACTGGGTGTAGTAATTTCAATGGGCAATGCTACTTTTGTCTTCTTTTCATGGATTAATATATCTTGTTTTCTCATCCATTTTTTGAACTGTTAATAACTGGTGATACAATGTGTTATAAACATCTTCTATAATGCTTTCTTGCTCATGTTTTCAATGCTTCTCAGCTACTTCAATATTGTAATGTTTGCATAATCCCCAATGTAACAGACTTGCCACATTATGTCTTTCAGTATACAGGCCCTCTGCCATTGGTGTATCACACCCAGCAACAAGATGTGCAACTGTTTCCAATTCTGTTTTACAAAAAAATAAGTTATGTACTTAACATAATGTTCCATCTTTGTTGTCCATCTTCATTTATCCTTGACCTATGGGTTCGTTTCCAAATATCGGAATTGACTCAGCCGTTGTTACAGCCCGCAAGAACCAAAAACTCTCAAGCTTAAGTCCTACCCAGAATGCTCCTCCTCCATTTGCCTCAGATTTAGTTTGCAGATAGAAAAGGACAGAAAGTATAATCTTAACACATTTACAGAGACCATATCTGGAGTCACATATGAAAAATGCACAAGGACCATAATTCATTCTGCCAAGAGACCTGACTGGGAGGGGGTTGGGGAGTAAAGGATAAATGAAGACCAGTAACAGATAAACATTATGGTAAGCACTTAACTTCTTTATCTGACATTGTCAATCTTCATTTATTCTTGATCTATGGGACAGAGTCCCCAGCTACCTTAGAACTTGTGAGGACTCATGGAAGGATATTCTTGAGCACCATAGAACCAAATGACATTCTTCTCCTAGAGACCAAATCCAATTTGAAATGAGTTGTAAAGGTATGTGGGGAAGCCCATGTTGCTGCTGCACAAATATCATCTCTGGAAGCCTTAGAGTGAAACACTGCTGAAGTAGCCACAGGTCTGGTAGTGTGCACCTTAACAGGCCCTTGTAATTTGCCTTTCCTCTTTGTATGTGAAGGAAATACAATCATTTAGTCATCTAAATAAGGTAACCCTGGTAACTAGCTTGCCCATTCTAGTACTTGAAAAAAGAAACAAAGAGCTGGTCAGACCTCCTTATGTCTTTAGTTCTATGAAAACAGCATTTACTAGATGTTCATCGACAACTACGCTTCTAACCGTATTCACCTTTGAAAAATTAGGAAAAAACACTGGTAAGTTGATTGCTTATTAATATTCTTTTCAGACATCACTTTTGGAAAAAACAAAAGGTTTGTTCTCAAGGAAGCCCCATCTTTGTGAAATATCAAATAAGATGCTTTGCAAGATAAAGCTTGAATCTCTTGAAATCCTTCTGGCAGAAGTAATTACTACCAGAAATACAGTTTCCCAAGATAAGAATTTCAAGTCGCAGTCAGCAGCAGGCTAAAAGAGGGGCATGAATCCTATGAACTGGAGAAGAAATGTTGTTATGCCTGGCAATGAATGGAACTGGAGAAGCCAAGCCATGAAGTTTTGAAGGTTTGGGTGAGCTAATCCCTCTGGATGGGATAGGAGATCCAGATCTGGGTCCAGAGTCCATGGTTGCTGAATCAGATAAGGCCAAAGAAAGGGGAACTAGATCTGTCGAGGCCAGAAGGGAGCAATGACGAATACTTTGCTCTTCAACCTAATCCCTTTCTTTAGAAACTGAAGGATTAATGGAAAAGGGGGAAGGGAGTACAGAAGTCTGGAGGGCCAATTGTGCAGGACAGAGTCTCTTGGGGGGACCAGAGCAAACTAGCTGCTGCACTTGTTATTCAGGGGCAGTGCAAATAGGTAACCCAGAACTGACCCCAATGACAAAAAATCTTTGCCACTTTGGGATTGAGAGACCTCTCATGAGGCAGGAGAATGAACCTGCTCCCAAGAATATGCATTGCTATCAGAAAGCAGTTGGAAGAGATCACCCACTGCCAGACTCAGAGCTTCTTGACAAAGGGAGGTATGACTTGGTTCCTCCCTGCTTGTTGATGTACCAACCTACTGACATACTGTCGCTCTGAACGGCAATCATTTCAGAGAGTAGAACAGTTTGAAATATTTGCAGTGCTAAAAGTACTGCCCTCATCTCCAGGACACTGATGTGCAATTTAGCCTCTACTGGAGACCAAATGCCTTGGACAGTCTTACCCAGATAATACCACACTCCCACTCCATCTGGGAAGCGTCCATGGTCACTATGGTCTAGGGTAGAGCTGGGACAAAGGGGCGGTCCAAGAGAATTTCATCTGAATGAATCAACCAAGCTACGTCTTTCTTGCAACAGTTTGTAATCAAGATCTGATCTAACAATTGGTTGATGCAGTACAGAAAACTGGGATGCTAGAAGCCACTGAAGGATTCTCATGTGAAATCTTGCTAGAGGAGCTAACATTATGGTGGCCACCATAAACCCTAGGACTTGTAGGACTAGTCATGTGATTACTCTCGTTTCTGCAATTATCTTCAGTTGAGCCCTGATCTTTTGGAATCTTAGATAAGGGAGGGAAGCTATGCATGACTGTGTTTACTATTGCTCCTATAAACTCTAAAGTTTGGGTAGGAGTCCAGTTGCAACTTTTTGTAAGTTTACAGTGATCCCTAGGGTTGGCACATGTCTGCAGGACACAGTCTTGTTTGTTCTAGAAGATGCTTGGTGACAGCGGTAATGTGCCAGTCTAAATACAGAAACACCCAGAATCCTTGCAGTCTCAAGTGAGCTGCAATTACTGCTATACATTTGGTGAACAGCCTGGGGGCTGTGGTGAAGCCAAAGGGCAGAGCTCTGCACTGACGACTGGCTCACACTCGGAAGCGCAGAAATCTCCTGGAGCGCTTGTCCATTTTTATGTGGTACTACATACCTTGGAGAGCTATCGAGCACATCCAATTGTCTTTCCTAAAAATGGGAGAATAGACTGAACCATGACTTTCTGGCATTTTGTCTGTCCAAATGACTTGTTCAAAACACTTTGATCCAAAATTGGTCTCCATTCCATTTTCTTTGGCATCAAAAAGAAACTGAGCAAATAATGGAATCTATCTGGTCTGGTGGGATCTCTTGGAGGAATCTAGCAGTTTTTGAATTTCTAATGCTGATGGTTCCCTCTGACTGGATGGAATGTCAGGGACCTTGGTGGAGTTGTGTGGTTGAAAGGAAGGGTATGGTGTTATCCTCTGGTTATAATCCTTTGCACGAAAACATCCGAAATTATCTGGAGCCAGATGTTTTGGTGCAAGGATAAATGCCCCTCTGACTGCTTCCACAGGAAAGAAATCAGGCTTCCTTTCCAGGTTTTCCAAGAAAGGTGTCCCTTGAACCTTGATTTTGTGGGTCACCTCTGCCACGTGGATGGTGTCTTCCCATTAAAGCTCCCCCTCTGTCCCTGGGGGAGCCACTGCCATGTGTGTCTGGGGAAAGGTCCTTGGGACTTTTTGAACCACATTTTCCTGCTCCTCTGATTCCTAGAATAGAACTGTTGAGGAATACAAAAACGTATGCCTACTGCAGAAAGGGTCTTCCTATCTTTTTCACACCTGGACAAGGTTTCTCAAACTTTAGGGCCAAAAAGGGACTATCTGTCAAAGGGGGCATTGATGAAGACTTGAGTGGCCTCACAAATTCACATAAGTGCATGCAGGCATGTCTCCTTATGGCTATGCCCGAGCCTGCTGCTCTTGTCGTCCCTTCGGCTGCCTGTGCTATAAGCTTCATGGACAAATTTGAAATAGACTTTAGGGTGGCAAACTGAGAAGCAAACTTATCTTGGACTTAAGATATGGATCCTGCCAGGGTGTCCGATAGCTCTTTAATCAGCTCCCGTTGTAGTCTAGTAAAGTGTGCCAAGAAGTTCAAACACTGGAATGCAAAGGTCGATGAAGCCTAAACCCGCTTGCCAAGCCTATCGATTGTCTGAGACACTCTATTAGGAGGATGGAACTGGCAAAGTAAAGTTTCACTATCCTTTTTTTTTTTTTTGTGGCCGACACTACCACCATGGCATCTACTGGCAATACCTTTGCCCAAAACTGGTGATCATCTGGTGCAGTTAGAATTTTGTCTGGCCTCTTGGGGATGGGTTCTATGGTGTCGGACATCTTCCACACCCACTGTGACATCAACTTAATGAGCTTGTCAGTGGGCGGAGATGATGAACATCAGGAACGTTAAATACCCAAAACCTCCACCTCCAGTAGTACTAATACTGGATTGGATAGTGACAGGTACTAGATGCAGGGAAGAAAGAATCTAGCCTACAGGTACTATGACTACTTGGCACAATACAACCTTCCCAAGCTGCAAGATTCCCCTACCCATCTGTCCCACACATCCTGTTCTGCCAGTTCTTGCTAAGGGAGGATCATAAAGATTAATGCATCAAGTGAGGGGTTCACCCCTTGGATAGCGCAGCCACTTTCAAATTTAGTGTTATAAATCCTCCATGGAAATGTGGTGTTCTGGCTGCAGGAAAGAAAGGACGAAGCCCCCAGTTGAGAAGAAATGTATAAAATCTTACCATAACCACAGATGTCCTTCGCTGCACTGCTGCACTATTTTTAACCCGAGGGATCACCCACTTGAAGGTGATCCAACATCTGCCAGCATACAAAAGATTTATACTACTGTAGGGTATGTGGGATGTCACACATAGGCTGCTGGCAGACGTAGGCCATAAAAGCCATGTAGACACATACCATCCTCAGAACTGAATGTCCCAGGAGGAATGTCAGAATAAGGATATAAAAGGTCAGTATATCCAAGCAGAACAGACTGGGAGGAAGGAGGGAGGGATAGAATACTGCAGCAGTGAAGAGAAGGGCATATATGGTTATGGTAAGATTTCACACAACTATTCTATGCCCTTCTATTCACTTGTTGCAGTATTCTTAACCCGAGGAAGAGTGCCAAAGTTCAAGAAGGAAGGGAAGAGGGAGAAGAGGAGCTCTCAATGAAGCCATCTAAAATGGCTTTAGCAAAACCTGCTCTGGATCTGGAAATGCCATCCAGTTTGTAGTGTTTGGTAAAGGTATGGATAGATGACCAGGGGGCTGCTTCAAGATGGTGTTATCCAAGCCCATGAAAAATGCCTTAGAGGAAGCCACAGCCCTGGTAGAGTGGGCTTTCACTGCTGAAGAGAGTCTCTTTCCATGGAGTGTGTAACAAAAGCAAATAGTCTTTGAAACCAAAGAAATAGCCTGCTTGGAAACAGGTAAACCCAGAGTCCTGGGATGAAAGTTCACAAGCAGCTGACATCCAAGAAATCTGCTTGGAAACCGGTAAACCCACAGCCCTGGGATGAAAGTTCACAAACAGCTGATCAGATTTCCTGATAGGAAAACCTGGACAAGACTAAAGCTAAGTTGTCTATGTACATTTAAGGAATGTAGTACCTTCTTCACTATGGTTTTGTGGAGTAGGGAAGAAGGTAGGCAATTGAATGGATTGGTTAGGGGATAACGCATTAACCACTTCTGGCATAAAGGAAGGATTTGTTCTCAAGGATACCCTACCCTTTATGAAATACCAAGAAGGGGGTCACCACCATAATGGCTTGAACCTCAGACACCCTTCTGGCTGAGGTCAAGGCCACTAGTAACAGTTTTCCAAGAACAATGTTTGAGGGAGGCTGAAGATGCAGGCTCAAAAGGGGCCAGGGTCAGTTTTTCTAGAACAAAATTAAGGTGCCAAGGAGAAGGAATAGATTTCCTGGGAGGCCTAATGTGAAGGACACCCTTAAGGAATTGTTTCACTTCAAATCTGGATGCTAGAGAGTGAGAAAGAAGGAGACTAGCAGAAAAAGACGTGTGCGTTTTGACAGAGGAATTAGCCAAGCCAGCAGAAAGCAATTCACACAAGACAGAACCACTAGGATTCGCATTGTCAGTTGGTCTTGGTTCTTCAAGAGACACCAGAGTGAAAATCATTGCCACTTGGAAATGCAAGATTACCTTGTACCAGGTTTTCTGGCCTCTTGCATAATCCTGAGTACATCCTCTGAGAATAGGTGTCTGAAGGGGATTAGAATCCCAATCACCCACAGTGTCAGCTGCAGCACTGACAGGTGTGGGTGTATTAGGGATCCTTTGTTCTGTGCGAGTAGGTCCACTCTGTGGGGTAACTTGTGATGATGGCCCTTGGCTAAATGTACGAAAGGGAAGCAGTGCTGTCTTGGCCAAAAGGGAGTCACCACCAAGATTTTTGGTTGGTCTTGTCGAATCTTGAACAGGAACTTTGGTTTTACAGGAAGGGGAGGAAATACATACAGAAACATCCCCTTCCAAGAGAAAGACAAGGTGTCTACCTTCCAAACCACAGGACTTGGGATGCTGGCATAAAATTTTGGAAGTTGTCTGTTCAGGGGGAAGGCAAATAATTCTGTTTGAGGAATACCCCATTGGTGGACTATGTCCAGAACATGTCCCTGTGAAGCATCCATTTGTGGGACAGAGTCAGGGATCTGCTTAAGAAGTCTGCCACAAGATTCCAGTTTGAGGGAATATACACTGCCTAATAGTCATGGTATTGGGCCAGAAAATTCCCATACCAGAAGAGCCAACCTGGACAGGAGATAGGATTTGGTCCCCTCATCCTGCTTGTTCACATACCAGAGGACTGTCATGTTGACTGTGAACAATTGTAGATGGCCTGGGCAAGGAGATGTTGAAATGCTTGTAGAGCTAGTAGCAATGATCACATTTCCCTTGGTGGTGATGTGTTCTGATTTTTGGGAGGGACTCCAAATTCCCTGAACTGTGAATTTTCCCAAGGCTGCTCCCCAGCCCACATCTGATGAATCTGTGTAGAGTTCTAGGATTGATGCAGGAGTAGACCTGGATTTAGGTCCATTTGTTGGATCCACCAGAACAGCTCCCTCTTTAGGCAAGGAAAGAGAGGGACTTGGAATTCTAGTAGGGGAGAATGCTAGATCCACACTGATCTCAGGAACCACTGGAATTTCCTCATGTGGAGTTTTGCCATTGATACCATGGGAATGGCAGATGTCATGAATCCCAGCACCCTCAGAAACTCCCCGCCGTGATGTGAATCAAGGGGAGAAGGGAGTGAAAGAAGGACCGAAGGTCCTGCACCTTCTGAGGTGGAAGTGACGCACTCAATATCTATCAGGATTCAATAACCTAGGAAAATGTGGTTCTGTGAAGGAGTAAGGACAGACAATGTAGTTGATGGTGAATCCCAGCTTTCTGAGGAGGGAAATAATGGTCTCTAGGTTTTGGAGTACATTGTGTGAAGTCATGGTCTATAAAAGCAGATCGTCCAGGTATGGGAAAATCTGGGTGCCCAAAAACGTCTGCAGTGTGCAATCAGTGGACCAGGTATTTTGTGAATACCCTTGGTGCTGCAGAAAGACAAGGCAAAGCAGAGAATCGACAATGCCAGGAACCCTCAGAAAAATGTAAGAATTCCCTGAACTTGAGGTGAATGGGGATGTGAAGCTAAGCATCTTCTATATCCAGAGATGCCATATATCCTTGTAGAAGGATAAGGGGGAATATTGTTTGGAGTAACATCATTCTGAAGATAGGAACCTTTAGGAAGGTGTTGATCAATACTGGATTTATTCCATCGCAATGGACTATCCTTTCTGGGTACCAAGAACATTCTTGAATAGAAACCTTTTCCTCGAGGATAGAGGAACCTTTTGAATGGAGCCCTGTTGCCAAATCTCCAAAAGGAGCTTTGGGAAGAGGGACAACTGCTCTCGAGGTGGGTTCAGGGATGCCCCTTGAAGGTGGGGGTGGAGTGGCAAACCACAAAATATCCTTTGATTATGGAAAGAACCCAGGTGTCTTCAGTAATGCTTTCCCAGACCATGTGAGCTTTTGACAGGCAAAGGGAAAGGGGGACATCTGCAGGGAGGTAGACTCCCTGCTTTGTCAGGAAAGGACAGCCTTTGTTGTGAGGATGTCTAAGAACTCCTAAGCTTCTGTTGTCTCCTGCCAGAGAAGACTTACTGCAGGGGTGCCGAGTGTGGCCATACACAAAAACAGGCTTTGAAGGCAAATTCCTGTGAAACATGGGCACAGGAGAAACTGGAATGTGTTTCAACTCCTTGAGTTCCTTGATTTTTTTCCTGTAGGGACTTAGAGAGGCTGCTGCCTTAACAAATAAAACTGAATTGCCTTGTGGTGCATCCATTAATTTAGATTTGAAGTCATCCTGGAGGGGCTACAGTCTGAGCCATGAAATTTTAAGAACTGAATCAGTAGCATTTGCCTGACACAAGTCTCCACAGCATCATAGCTGCATTTAATGGAATGTTTAGCCACTTGGGAGGAAGCTCCCAAGATAGACAGAGCCACGGCTTTTCTTTTCTGAATTTGGAACATCTACAATGGCACTAGATGCCAGAGACAAAATCTCTACGGAGTACTTTGTCATATACACCTGACAATTAATGCCCCTGAAAGCCAAGGTAGCTGATGTATAGGCCTTTTTACCCAATCTCTCAAGGGTTCTATTCTGATAGAAGATTATGAGAGGCAACCATCCTAGAAGGTTTGCCTGTAACTTCAGAAATAACTGCTGGGTCTGCAGCAGGGCATCTACAGAGGAATTTACAATCTTCAGGGACCTTGCAGAAGCTGTCTTGCTTCTTGTGAGTCAAGGCCTGGGAGTCAGGGGCTTGAGGCATAGTGAAAAGCATCCAGAAATGCAGGATGCACAAGTGGAACTGCAGAGGGGCCAGGGACATTAACTTGTAGAGGTTGATATCTTTTCTGGACTTCATACTTCCTAAATTTCTGTTCTCCCATTTTCAGGAGAGTTTCACCAAAGGACATCTCCTCCATAGGGGAGTCAGCTATGACTAGACTCCTCTACAGGGCAGACATACTCCTGTGGGAAAGGGATTTGTGTGGAATAACCCAGAGATTTCTCTTCATCAGAGGAAGATTAATCAGATAAGTTGTTGTCCCTAATCTTTTTTTGAGAAGCTTGGGAAACAGCTGTAGAAGCAGGCTGAGAGGAAGATGGCTTGACTGCCATGAAGGCCTGAAACAAGCTTTGAGGAAAGTCCTGCCAATCTGTAGGGGCCTCTCTGGTAGGGGACAAATGCTTTGTCTTTTGTTTTTTTCTTTGCAGGAAAAATGATCCTATGCAACGTCAGAGGACCAGACAAAGGCCTACATTAAAATGTATCTGACTGTATTTCTTATCTTGCTTGGGTGTGAGGTACCCCCCCAGATCCCTCCGCACCTTCGAGCCTAGGTTCTCCCATGACATACTGATTGGACATCTGTTCAACCTACACAGACGTGCTCGTGGCCGAAGTCAAGGTGGCCTCAGAACTGGGTTCGGCCCAAGAATCCATACCTGAAGTCAGACAAACACCTCCGGAAAAATGTCTGACGGAGGTGCAGAGGAAGCTGCAGGCCAAGGTTTCTTGGCCTTGTGCTTCACCGGCTTGCCATCGGACCCCTAGGTACCCTCCATACGCTTAGCTAGCAGCTTAAACCACTGGTTACGCTTAAGCTACTGTTCTCTAAAATAACAAGAGAGGAAAAACTGCTTCTAGGAGTCTTTGGAACAAAGAACTGGCAAATGCTGCAGGACGTGTGGTCATGGTTAGGGTCTACACAAGAGAGACCCTGAGAATGGCTGCCCTTATGTGGAATTAGTCTTCCACACTGGCACCTGCCCTTCCAGGAACAAATAACCAAACAGCAGTAAGAGAAAAAAAAATTCCCCAACGGGGCACTTATCTGGCAAAAAGCTGAAGTCCCAAACATTGAAACGATCACACTGACTGAGAATGGTGTTAACTGGCATTAGAAAAGTTCTGAAGATGTTACATGTGTACGTCGCTTTTATCACCTACATCCGATGCCTCACATACCTTACAATAGTATAAGACTTTTGTATACTGGCCAACATCTTGTCACCTTCAGGCGGGAGATCCCTCAGGTTAAGAATACTGCAGTAATCATGCTCTTAATCACTAGAACAACTAAAGAAGTCCTAGACTTGGAGACCATGCCCAGTTTGCAGCACTTTCTGAAATATGACAAGATGCTGTGAATCTTGCCACCTCAAAAATAAATATGATTTTTTTTTTTTAGTTAAAATCACACCTTTAAAGCATTTTTGCTGCATTACCCCCAACACTCTTACATCGGATACATGCCAATTGTAAGATCACTGCACCTTACAGTAGGGGAAAGATTTGCAGGTCACCTGCAATAAGTCCCTTCAGGTTTTACCAAATCAAGGGCTTCACTGGTTCCTCTGCATGCTGCTAAAAGTGCAATGTGCAGAACACAATTTGGCACTCAAAGAAGAGATTGGCCCTTTCCCTTCATAGTGTTACAATACTGATAACCTTCAGAACAAACATCCGGCTTTAAAGGGTGCTTATAAAGGAAACCATTGTAGCTTCAGGAAAGAAGACCAGATGTAGTCAAGGAGGAGTGCATATGACGATGCTGGTTTCTGGTACCCTCACAGTCCCATTAGTGAAATTATATGCTATCACCAAACTAAAAAGGTACACTGACAAGACTGTAGAAACTCAGTGTTAAAATAATTTATTCTGAAGCCCTCACTCACATCAGCAATGTTATTAACAAAAACGTATCGAATCTGGGGGAGAGATGTACCAGATTTTGCCAGTTTGTGATACCCATCACCATCTGGATACATTGATACAGTCCGAAAAGTTATCTTGGTAATACCACTTGTGACTGAGAAGACAGAGACCACCTCTAAGCTTCAACTGTCAATAATATTAAGTGAAGTTATGTAGCCCTGTCAGATCACAAAAGTACAGTCTACAAAGTGTACGGAAAAGTATGCTTTACGTTTTTTTACTTAAAAGTTTTCACCAAAAAGATTTATTCATTATGTAAAGTTTGACAAAAAGGCTATTAAAGGTGCTTTCAGATCAGAGCACTGCCAATGTTCTAAGCAGTCAAGAAAGGAAATAGTTTAGACATCCCACCACTGCCTAATAGTTTTATTTTGCTTTTGTAATTCACTGCAAATATAGCTTTTTGCACAAAGTTTTAATATGGACATAATATTATGCTAGCTAAACAGATTTTTTTCTAGGGTCTTTTTATCCCAGGCTTTCCAGCTACCAAGCCTTCCCAATAAGACTTGGTACTATTTTCTCTCTCATTGTGTATGTGGGGATATCCCCACTAATACAATGGTGACAGCAGTCTGGAAGTACAGTTATTTAAGCAGGCATAACAGTTGCTTGTGACCTTGCCAGCATCACAGCAATGAGGGCGTTTTCCCCTGCATATACTAATCCCTCACTTGGAAGGGGAGCAAATGACCTACATCACCTCATGGGGAGTCATTATTCATTCACCTAAACAAGTGCAAGCTCCAGAGCTTAACGATGAATACCACCATACAAGTCCTTGGTATACCATGTGTCTGCCTTCAGGTGGCTTGTTCCGCACCTTCTTTCAAAGGTTTGCAGCTTGATGTGACCAGCTATGTCCCCTTGCCATCCTCCCTGCCAGCTTCGTCAAGTACCAGAGTTGCTAATTGCCTGGGACATAGTCAGCTCTTTAGCCCTCTACTCCAAAAAAGCTGTCTTGAAAGAAAAATTAAGACAGAAAAATCCAAGAATGCTTTGGTTATAAAATATCAACGTAGCAAAAAGAGAGAAAATTTTTGATGTATGCCATACTGTTAACTTGACATGGAAGACAGGCATGCACAACTGAGGTCGCTGTCGATGCCTTTGCTTTGAGAGACTACTGCATGGGGCTATAAGATGCCCTGATCATCATCTGTCACTGTTTATCAAGCAATGTCCACTGAAAATACAGCACGTGTCAAGTATATAAATGCACTCAAAGCCACAGTGAATAAAGCAATCACTTGCTGAATCTGTCCAGAGCTCTAAACCCTTTAAGTGGGAGATAGATTGGCCTCAGAAGAGAGGATCCTCCTTAGGACCACCACTAACATGACTTATCTGTCTTGGGAGTTTCTGCCAACACATTTTACTGTTTAGGAAGGACAGAAAACCCTATCCCTTATTGGTACAGGAGCCTTAGTTATCTGTCTGCTCCTAAGCACAGACATATCTTTCAGGATGTCCACTGTAGGCAGCATCACACAGCAGAATTAGGTTAATCTGCAGATATTCTGCACACCTTATTTGGGGGTGATGCTATCCACTTCACATGACCCTGAAAATGTGTCAAGACAAGGTCATTTTCCTCTACTTCACATCACTGGAGAAAGGGTGAAGCAAAAGCATACAGCCTGATCATAGCCTTTGTTTTGTTGGACCACTTGTAAACTACAGACCGTAAACAGAGGAGCACAGAGAGTTTCTGGATGCTCCAACTTGATCTGGTACAGAAGAGCAGAGACTGGACCTTGAGGCTACATGAAATATGGAAATGCGGGAGAGGGCTGGATGTAGCAACTGTGGACATGAGGAGACAGGATGGTGGCCTGCATTGCTTGTCCCACATGGCAGTGGTCCTGGTCATAATGGAACTGGACAGGGTGAAACCCAGCCTGACTCTTGCTGCCAAAACTGAAGCAAAACAACAGCACAGTTAACAGGCAACCAGGTACAACCATTGTGAGGGTGCACAATGCCAAGGTTGGGGTGGAGTACTGAACAAGGGGGCCTCTGTGGAAACCACCTTAAGCAGATTGACATTGGATGGTCTTATGGGTGTGTGTGGCAGGTCAATATCTGTGGGCAAAAGCCAAAGGAAATACTGCTGGGGAAGCAAGCAAGCAAGCAAGAGGTGCTATCATCAGTTAAAGTTAAAAAAAAAAAAAAAAAATGAAGGGCACTAGGTCTGACATCCCAAAAGGTCAGGGAGGCTAGTGCTAGACTCTTTGAAATAGCCAACTGTTAGTATTGTATGATTGGTGTCCTCCTTATGGGCGTAACAGAGGTTAAAATCTGCACTAGTGATAAAGTTTAATGACACGAGGTGTGCAACTACCTCTGACATGTCATGTTGCCTTAATTACAATAATCAGGATTTTAGAAGCCTCGCTCTTGTGATCTCTTAGAGTAATAGCCTATTTACTTTTCAAAATTTTATTCTCTTTAGAAAAAGATTTCATTTTTTTATTTTAAATTGCATCAACTCCTCAACAGCCACACACCAGTTCCTCCTCAATCGACAAATCCCAGAAGCCTCTTCTACTGGGCCTGATTTAATGTTTGACCCTAGAGGGCAGTGAGGTGTCCCAGTGCAGAGGATATCCTGCTGCTGTCAAATTTATGTACTCACCATAACGTTCCATCTGAGTAGCTCTACTTCATTGGGCTTCAACCTGTGGGATACTGGATCCAAGCTAGAAATCTCACTAGCATCTGCTCCGAGCTCCAAGCTCCTCTCCTTACCCATAATACACCTCCACTACAGTATAGTTGTGTACACTTACTATAAATGTAGATGTTAGAGTGTATTCACTGCTGCAGTCATCATATTTGGGTTATCTGCTTGCAGTAGCACTGTCGGCCTGATTATCAAAGTCTTGGGTCTGGCATTGGTTGCTGTCTCATCTTCCATGACATCAGGTAGTCAGGTGTATAAAGCATGCAGCAGATGCCATTACATCAGTTTTTCTTGCCCCAGATGTCAGGTGCCCCCCTAATGGGAAGCAATTATATATATATATATATATATATATATATATATATATATACACACACACACCAAAAAGCTTTTAAGCATAGTAAAGGAGAACAGAGGTATAGCCAAAAGAAGTCAGGGGGCTGGAGGGAGGGCAACCAGGACTGCAACAGTGAATACACTCTTAACATCTACATTTATGGTAATTGAAAACAACTGTACTATGTTCTTTGTGTTTCACTGTTGCAGTCATCACATTTAGGTAGATTCCCAAAGATAAGGATGGGAGGAGGAAATTAGATAGCATTTGGACCAGCTATAAGGCCCTGCAAGACTGCAGTGGCAAAGCCAGCTCTGGATTTAGAGAAAATTGGCAAATGACAATGCTTGGTGAAAGTATGTACAGAATTCCAGTTAGCAGCTTCTAGGATGTCCCTGGTAGGGGCACCTCTGAGAATGGTGGTAGAGATAGAAGCAGCCCTGGTTGAGTGTAGTCTTATCTCCTGTGGGGTAGGTTTTCCATGGTGCATATAACAGAAATGAATGCACTGGCCTATCCATTTAGAAATGGTTTGCTTTGAAATGGCCTTCCCCCACTGCTCCTGCAGCAAATGCAGCCAGCAGTTGTTCAGATTTCCTTTGAGGTTTGTTCCTGTCCAAGTAAAATCTAAGCTGTCTATGCACATCTAAGGAGTGCAGTATCCGTTCCCCTTTGTTCTGTGGATTAGAAAAGAAGGTTGGCAAATGAATGGACTAAGAGCCACACTGGATACTACCTTGGGCATGAAGGAGGGATTGGTCCTGAGGGACACCCTGTCCGCATGAAAGATGATGAAAGGCTCCACTGCCATAAGGACCTGTAATTCAGATACCCCTTCTTTCTGAAGTGATTGCCAAGAGGAAGGCTGTTTTCCAAGAAAGGAATTTTAACTCTGCACTTTCAGTTGGCTCAAAAGGGGGTAGAGTGAGTTTTTCCAATACAAAGTTAAGGTTCCAGGCTGGAGTAAGTTTTTGGCTCTTCTGAGGAACTGCTTGAGCAGTGGACGAGAGAAGAGGGGTGGTTCTGTGTTGTAATGAGCTGAAATGGCTGAGGCATGAATTTTGATGGAGGAAAAAGAAAGGCCCTTGTGAAGCATCTCAGTTACGTATTGAAGAATCTGAGGTAAATTGGGTGCTGCTGTGCCCATCCCTTGAGTTTGGTTCCAGGAACAGAATCTTTTCCATTTTTCAGCATAAGATTTTCTAGTGCTAGGCCTCCTTGCCTCCAAAATGACATCCAACACTTGTTTGCTGAGGGATGGTAATGGGGAAATAAGGTAATTAGCCAGGCAGCTAGGTTCAGGGTTTGAAGCAGAGGATGCAGAATTTGGCCCTCCTGCTGGGACAGCAGGGTAGGGGTCTGAGGCAAGTGCCATGGAGCCAGCAGTGACACACTGTGCAAGAGGGGGTACCAGTGCTGGCGTGCCAGTCCGGTGCAATCAGTATAGTCCTTGGTTTGTCCTGTTTGATCTTTAGTAGTACCTTGGAGAGGAGAGGCAGAGGGGGGAAGGCATAAACTGATAAGATTTTTCCAGGTGAAGGACAGGGCATCCACTTTCCAAGCTTGGTTGTGGGGAGTCCTTGTGCAGAATTTGCCCAACTGATGGTTCTGGGGGGAGGCTAACAGGTCTATATCTGGGCTTCAACATTTATCAACATGCTGAAAGTGTTTGGTTCCAGTTTCCACTCGTGTCGGTCCATGAGATTTCTGCTTAGTTCGTCTGCTAGTGTATTTAGCTTTCCTGACAGGAATTGAGCCTGTAGATGCACTTGGTAGCTCAAGGCTGTGTTCTACACAGCCATGGCAAGACTGCAGAGGGGGCATGAATGGGTACCCCCTGCTTGTTTATGTACCACATAACAGTGGTGTTGTCAGTC
The DNA here is from genome assembly GCF_019279795.1 of Protopterus annectens. Lineage (NCBI taxonomy): Eukaryota > Metazoa > Chordata > Ceratodontiformes > Protopteridae > Protopterus > Protopterus annectens. The sequence goes on along the minus strand of NC_056740.1, from coordinate 233,247,535 downwards.
TTTACCATTAATTGTACTGGAAAAATGTCAGAGCATTCTGTACAGCTAATGCAGGTGCATTTGACTTGGGTTCCATTTGCCCTGAATGAACTTCCCTGCCAGGTGAGCCCCCCATGCATATTCTGAAGCGTTTGTTGTTAGGGTTTGGGCAGCAGGGGGTAGAGTGAATGGTAGTCCCTTGTTTTAGTGGCAGGCCTCTGCCCACCAAAGGAACTCTATCTGTAGGCAAGGTATGATAGGAATCATTGCTTCTAGATCCTGAGAATGTTGACACCATAGGCTTTTTAGACACCATTGTAGTTTCCTCATATGCAGGAGGCCATGAACCCCAAGGCTTGCAGTATTTGCCTTGCAGATAGCAGGGTTTTTGTGGCCTTTAGTTTGAAGTAAGTTGTCAAATGAATTTGTTTCTCTGGCGTGAGGAAAGCCATCTGGGAGGTTCTGTTCAAGGTTTCTCCCAGGAATATAATTTGTTGACTGGGTACAAGACGGGATTTTTTTTCATTTATGGTGTACCCCGGACAAGTTAGTACCTTTTGTACAAATGCCAGATGATTCAAAAGTATGTCCTGGCTTTCTGCCCGAATTAGACAATTGTCAAGTTATGGGTATATTAGAATATTTCTTTGCCTGCAGAAAGCAATGACTGGAGCTAGACACTTTGTGAATACCCTGGGCGCAGTAGATAAGCCAAAGGGCAGTGCAGAGAACCGATAATGCATGTAGCCTGCTTTGAAGCATAGGTATCTTCTGCAAGATTCCCTTATTGGGATGTGCAGGTAGGCTTCATTTAGATCCAGTGTTGCCAACCATGCATCCTTGCCTAGCATAGGAAACAACTGGTGAAGGGTTAGCGTCTTGAATTTTGGGATCACCAAAAAGGTGTTTATGATAGAAAGGTGCAGGATAGGATGCTATGCGTTGTCTTTTCTGGGTACCAGGAAAAGTCTCGAGTAGAAACCTTGTCCCTTTTCCTCTTCTGGTACAGTTTGAATAGCCCTTATGCTTAAGAGAGAGACTACTTGCTTTTGAGCCTCTGCCCACTGAATTGGGGGTAGATCTGGTCAACTGTTTGGGTTGGCAACGTGTAGAAGTGAAATCTGTATCCTTGGGAAGCTATATTTAAAACCCATTTGTCCTGGGTAAAGAGTTCCCAGTTTTTTGCCTGCAGAGCAATCTTTCCCCCTAAAGGAGCAGTCAGTTGAGAAGGGCTTGGAAGTTTTAAAGTTAAGTCACTGAGACAGTTTTACCATGGGGGGGGGTCTTACTACTCCCCGATTTGGAAGTGGGAGCCCCCCACTGCTTAGTCCTGTGAGTACCCTGGGACTGAAGCCTGGGTGTTCTGCTGGTTCTGGGTTTGAGCTGAGAAAGCCTGGAAGAAGCAGGAAAGGACCAATTCTTAGAGGGCCAATGCCTACTAAATTTTGGCGGCTGTACTTGTAAGAAATCTAACAGTTTGCATAGATTTAGCTTTTTCCTCCACCTTTTTATGTACTACTTCTACTTTGTTGCCAAACAGGTGTTCCTGATTAAGGGAGCATCCAACAATTTAGCTTTAACATGATCTGGCAAAGATAGCTCCTTAAGCCAAGCATGCCTTTTAAGTACAGACCCAGTGACAGCAGCCCTGCAAGATGCCTCTAGTGAATCAAAACCGCATTGCAAAGTACGTTTTTCAACTTCTTCAGCAGAATGCATTAAATCCTGTAAATCCTTGTTTTCAGCAGTCAGGAATCAACATAATTTTCCATTTAAGCAATACAATAATATGTTGTTGATACTTTGACATATGAAACTGGCAGTTTAAGGCCCTAATAGCCAAGGTTGCAGAAGTACCTTCTTACCCCATCTATCCAGTGCCCTGGAATCTCCATCAGAGGGGGTAGGATTTTTGGCAGTAGTAGCCTTAATGCCCTTGGGTCTCATTGAAATAGGGAACTTGTGAGAGTCAGGAACCCTGTAATATCTATCAGGTTTTCTAGGAGCAGGAGGGAAAGAGTCACGGGCCAAGCTAGATTCCAAAAAGGCATCAACAATGTCTAGTACAGGGGGTATAGCTAAAGGTCTGTGCTGGGGCAGGAGTAAGAAATCCCTAAGCCTCTTTTTAGAATCAGAGTAATCTCCTAGCTTTCCCAGCGAAAATGCTCCCTAAAAGTATGCAAGGTTTCACCAAAAGAGAAATCCTCTGGAGTTGAAGCAGAGGGAATAGAGTCCTCTATATCAGAATCCTCATATGTAGATAAGGGTAAATCCTGGTCATCAGAGGAAACAAATTTCAGAATCCTGATCAGAAGTATCAGAAGCAAATTCAGTCCTAGGTCTCAGAGGGAAGGCTGGCTTCCCCTGATTAAAGTAACAAGGTCTTCAGCCATTCTTATCATTTGTTTTTTAGGCATAGAGGCTTGATCAAGCAGTCTGGGCATCGGTTTTCTAGGCATGGTTCGAGCTTTAGACCTTGAAGAAGAAGATGGCATAGGTTTAATATGCAAGTCAGTAGGCCTGAATACACCCTCAGAAGCTGGTGCCAGCACAGCAGCTCCAGACCCATCCAAGGTAGACACATCTGCAGGTTTCACAGTTGAAGCATCTCGCGGCATACTGGACTCCAAATGGGTCTCAGTAGAGGCCTGCGAATCTGAAGTAGCGGGCATCAGGGGCTGCGAAAGCACCTGAGTACCGGCAAACTGATGACTAGCTTAGAGAAGCGTTGTCAGCAGTTTTGGACCTAGGCAGCCTGTCTCTGTCTATCTTTGCATTTTTTCGGAATGCCGGTAGTCGGATGGCTTACCAAAGATATATCTGGATAATTGAACCAAGTACCAAAATATTTAGAAGTGTAAATATACCGATGACGAATAGTTTGTTGTTTAAATAAGGTACAAAACCGATCGCGAGGTATGGCATTGGTCAGGGCCTAGGCAAGGAATACAGTACGAATAAAAATCTTTGAGGTATTTGCGTTCCACAAGAAATACAATTATTGACTTTTACTGACATTGGTTTAGAGCAATTAAAAGTTTCCCCAATGGGGTACTTAGCTTTAGTTGAAGACTTCGGTTCTGAAACTCGAAAACAAAAATTTCAGGAGTCGGCCAACCGGCACTTGCAAACTGCTTCGGGCACCGCACGGCAAGAAAAGACTGATGTAATGGCATCGGCTGCATGCTTTATAACCCTGACTACCTGACGTCATGGAAGATGAGACAGCAGCAGATGCAGGACCCAAGACTTTGATAATCAGGCCAACTGAGGGCTACTGCAAGCAGATAACCCAAATGTGATGACTGCAACAGTGAAACACGAAGAACATCTTCCAACCCCCAGATTGAGTTTGCTGATCCTTATACTGATAACCCGACCTGAAAAATACTTATGACCTATAATTGCAACCTGCAAGGTCCGGGGGAAGGAGGGAGGGACAGTTGAAGACAAATGAAGAACTACTCAGATGGAACATTATGGTGAGTACATAACTTCTTTATCTGAAGTAGTTTATTCATTTGGTCGTCAACCTGTGGAACAGAGTCCCCAGCTACTAAAAACTCCTGGGTGGCCCTCATGGAAGAATAGTCCGGAGCACCATGGAACCAAAGGATGCTCACCTTCTGGAAGTCAAATCCAATTTGTAATGAGAAATAAATGAGATGAGGGACCAAGTAGCTGAAGAACAAGAGACTTTAGACCAAAAGGCCGCAGACACTGCCATGGACCTAGTGGAATGAGCTTTCACCTGACCAGGAGGAGACATGCCTCTGTCCTTATAGACTTGAAGGATACATGAAGCAATAGTGACCTTGGAGACAGGTTTTCCCACAAGGGTTTATAGAAGGATACAAACAGTTGATCGGATCTACGGAAACTTTGTCCTGTGTAAATAAAATCGTAACCGTCTATGAACATCCAGCAAGTGGAGTTTGTATTCCATTTTGTTAGCAAAATTAAGAAAGAAAACTGGTAAACTGGTGGTTTGGTTGATATTAACTGGTGATGCCACCTTGGGAAGAAAGGATGGATTGGTCCGAAGGGAAACCATACCTTTGTGGAAAACCATATAAGGAACTTTGACGGACAATGCCTGCAGTTCTGAAACCCTTTTAGCAGAGGTAATAGCCACCAAAAATGCTGTTTTCCAAGATAAGAATTTTAGATCTGTGGTTGCAGCAGGTTCAAAAGGCGGAGTGACCAGAGCTTGAAGAACCATAGTAAGGTCCCATGAGGAAACAGGATCCTTGATGGGGGGTGGCTTAACAGAAAAGTCCCTTTGATAAAGGCTTTACACAGTCTGGAGGAGGCTAGAGAGGCAGAATTCTCACCCACATGAAAATGAGAAATGGCAGCCAATTGAACCTTGACAGCAGAAGAACTAGCTCCTTGTTGAAAAATATCAGCTAGAAAATTAAGAATGGCAGAAATAGGAGCCGTGAGGGGGGGGGGGGGGTCTAAACTCCTTTGAGAGGCCCAAAAGGAAAAACGTTTGCATTTACTGTAATAAACCTTTCTGGTTGAAGACTTATGAGCAGTCACCAGAATAGATCTAACTGAAGAGGATAATCCAGGAGTCCTAGCGATCATGGGAACTGAAGCAGCCAAGCTGTGAGCTTCAAACTGTCCAGGTTTGGATGAGAAACCCTCGATGGGTGTGAAATCAGATCCTGAATGGGATCTAAGAAATAGGGCGGAGCCAGAAGGTGAGACCAGAGGAAGGAAAACCAAACCTGGTGAGGCCAAAATGGGGCAATGAGGATCACTTTGGTCCCCAGTCGGCGAAACTCGGAATAAGAGATACTGGGGGTAAAGCATACAGAAGACCGGGAGGCCAAGCATGGACTACAGCATCTCTGGGGAACTCCCCCGACAGGGGGTTCAGAGCAAAATACTCGCTGCACTTTGCATTGAAATGAGATGCGAAGAGATCGCAGCAAGGTTGACCCCACTCTAGGAACATCTGCTCCACTACTGAAAGATTCAGAGACCACTCATAAGGCATCAGAATAGTCAGACTTAACCTGTCCGCTAGAATGTTGGACTGTCCCGGAATGTGCATTGCGATGAGAAAACGACTGGTGGAGATTGCCCATTCCCACACTCATGGCCTCGCGACAAAGGGAATAAGACCTGGTCCCTTCCCTGTTTGTTGATATACCAGACCACTGACATGTTGTCTGACTGAATTGCAATGGTTCCCAGAGGAAGAGAGGCATGAAGGGCCTGCAATGCTAAAAGGACCATCTTCATCTCTAGAAAGTTTATGTGCAAGTTGGTCTCTGTAGGGGACCAAAGGCCTTGGACTGTCCTGCCCGAACAATGCCCCCAAGTTGGGATGCGTCCATGGTTGGTGTGGCTTGGACAGGGGCTGGAACAAAGGGTCGTCCCTCCAAAATGTCCGAACACATCCACCACAGAAGGGACAACCGACAGACTTGACGGAGTTGTACTAGATATGACAACAGAAGTTCCAACACGGACCATTGTACAGCTAGTGTCCACTGTAGAATTCTCAAGTGTAACCAGGCACACGGGAGAAGCATTATGGTCACCGCCATTGAACCCAAGGCCCTCAACACTGATGCCGCTGATGGGAGATGAGAATGGTAGATCAGAGAGACATGCATCCTCAGTTTTTGTACTCTAAGGTCAGGAAGATTTTGCACTGTAATATATCTATCCTTGCCCCAATGTTGTCCATCACCTGGACAGGATTTAGAAGTGATTTGGCTGCACTGACTGTGATCCCCAAGTGCAGGGCAAGGTTTAAGAAATAATCTCTGGTTTGAGAGAGTAGATGCCCGGTGGAAGCAGTGAGGACCCAATCGTCCAGGTACGGATAGACCGGAATTTCCTGAAGCCTCAGGTGAGCTGCTACCACTGCCATCACTTTGGTGAACACCCTGGGGGCTGTGGTGAGACCAAAGGGTAGTGCTCGAAATTGGTAATGGACTCCTAGCCGGAAGCGGAGGAACCTCCTGGAGCTTCCGTGCATCTTTATGCGATAGTAAGCATCCTGGTGGTCTAACGAGCACATCCAGTCGCTCTCTTGCAGATACAGCATGATGGACTATACTGTGACCATCTGGAATTTTTCTTTGGTAACTGACAGGTTCAGGGTAGCTAGGTCCAGAATGGGTCTTAAGTACTCTGTTTACTTTGGCACCAAAAAGAACCTGGAGTAGAAGCCCAATCCGGACTGATCTGGGGATGGCTTCGATGGATCATTTTCCTAGCAGCTTGGAAATTTCCTTTCTCCCC
>NC_056740.1:233177804-233240789 GCF_019279795.1 Protopterus annectens | reverse complement strand
CCGGGGTAGGTATCTTCTGCAAGATTCCCTGACTGGGATGTTCAGATAGGCTTCCTTTAAATCCAGTGTTGCCAACCAGGCATCCTTGCCTAGCATAGGAAGCAACTGGTGAAGAGAGTTAGCATCCTGAATTTTGGGATCACCAAAAAGGTGTTTAGGATAGAAAGGTCCAGGATAGGACGCCATATGTTGTCTTTTCTGAGTACTAGGAAAAGTAGAGTAGAAACCTTGTCCCCTTTCCTCTTCTGGTACAGTCTGAGTAGCCCTTATACTTACAAGAGCGAGTACTTGCTTTTGAGCCTCTGACCACTAATTTGGGGGTAGATCTGGACAACCGTTTGGGGATAGTAACGTGCGGAAGCGGAATCTGTATCCTTGGGAAACTATATTTAAAACCCATTTGTCCTGGGTAATGAGTTCCCAGTTTTTTGCCTGCAGAGCAATCTTTCACCCAAAGGAGCAGTCAGTTGAGAAGGGCTTGGAAGTTTTAAAGTCATGGAGACAGTTTACTATGGGGGAGACTTACTACTCCCCGATTTGGAAGTGGGAGCCCCCCACTGCTTAGTCCTGTGCGTACCTTGGGACTGAAGCCTGGGTGTTCTGCTGGTTCTGGGTTTGGACTGAGAAGGCCTAGAAGAGGCAGGAAAGGACCAATTCTTAGTGGGCCAATGCCTACTAAATCTTGGAGGCTGTTTGCATAGATTTAGCTTTTTCCTCCATCTTTTTAAGTAGTACTTCTGCTTTGTTGCCAAACAGGAGGTCCTGATTTAAGGGAGCATCCAGAAATTTAGCTTTAACATGATCTGGCAAAGATTGCTCCTTAAGCCAAGCAAGCCTTCTAAGTACAGACCCTGTTGACAGTAGCCCTGCAAGATGCCTCTAGTGAATCAAAACCACATTGCAAAGTATGTTTTCCAACTTGTTCAGCAGAATGCATTAAATCCTGTAAATCCTTATTTTCAGCACAGTCAGGAATCAACATAATTTTCTGTTTAAGCAATCCAATAATATGCTGCTGATTCTTTAACATATGAAACTGGCAGTTTAAGGGCCTAACGGCCAAGGTTGCAGAAGTGTATACCTTCTTACGCCATCTATCCAGTGCCCTGGAATCTCCATCAGAGGGGGTAGGATTTTCGGCAGTAGTAGCCTTAATGCCCTTGGGTCCCTGTGAAATGGTCTCAAGATCTGCAGTAGGATTTTTAAAAAGGAACTTATGAGAGTCAGGAACCCGGTAATATCTATCAGGTTTTCTGGGAGCAGGAGGTAAGGAGTCAGGGGCCAAGCTAGATTCCTAAAAGGCATCAACAATGTCCAGTACAGGGGGGACAGTTAAAGGGCTGTGTTGGGGCAGGAGTAAGAAATTCCTAAGCCTCTTTTTAGAATCCGAGTAATCCTGGCTTTCCCAGTGAAAATGCTCCCTAAGAGTATGCAAGGTTTCACCAAAAGAAAAATCCTCTGGAGGGGAAGCAGAGGGAATAGAGTCCGCTGCATCAGAATCCTCATTAGGTAGATAAGGGTAAATCCTGGTCATCAGAGGAAACAGAAATTTCAGAATCCTGATTAAAAGTATCATAAGTAAATTCAGTCCTAGGTCTCAGAGGGGGAAGTTTGGCTTCCCCCGATTAAAGTAATAAGGTCTTCAGCCATATAATTTGTTTTTTAGGCATAGAGGCATGACCATGCGGTCTGGGCGTCGGTTTTCTAGGCATGGATAGAGTTTTAGGCCTTGAAGAAGATGGCGTCTGTTTAATATGCAAGTCAGTAGGCCTGAATACACCCTCAGAAGCCAGTGCCTGCACAGGGGCTCCGGACCCATCCAAGGTAGAGACATCCACAGGTTCCACAGTTGAAGCATCTTGTGGCATACCGGACTCCGAATGGGTCTCAGTAGAGGCCTGCGAATCTGAAGTAGCGGGTATCAGGGGCTGCGAAAGTGCATCACGGTGTACCGGTGAACTGGCGACTAGCTTAGAAGCGTCATCGGCAGCTTTGGACCTAGACGGCCTATCAATATTTTTGCGTTTTTTTTGGAATGTCGGTAGTCAGGTGGCTTACTGAAAACTTATCTGCATAATTGAACAGAGTACCAAAATATTTAGAAGCGTAAATATACAGACGACGAATAGTTCATTATTTAAATAAGGCACAAAATCGACAGCGAGGTACGTCGTGGTCAGGGCCTAGGCAAGGAATACAATATGAATGAAAATCTTTGAGGTATTTGCTTTCCACAAGAAATACAATTATTGACTTTTACTGACATCGGTTTAGAGCAAGAAAAAAAGTTTCCCCAATGGGGTACTTAAATTTAGTTGAAGACTTCGGTTCTGAAACTTGAAAATGAAAATTTCAGGAGTCGGCCAACCGGCACTTGTGAACTGCTTCAGCTTCGGGCACCGCACAGTAAGAAAGACTGATGTAATGGGGTCGGCTGCATGCTTTATACCAGACTACCTGCCATCATGGAAGATGAGACAGCAACTGACACAGGACCAAAGACTTTGATAATCAGGCCGACTGAGGGCTACTGCAAACAGATATCACAAATGTAATGACTGCAACAGTGAAACACGAAGAACATCCCTTTCTACCATGTCAAACGTCGAGGGAGAACGAACCTCCTGTGGAACCAATAAGGAAGCCAGTCTCCCTGGGTCCGACGAGAATTGGAGCCGGGCCCGATGTGGACGGAGCTCTGAGGGAGGGAACTTGGCCCAACAAAGGCCTTGCTGATGAAAAAAGTTCCACTCCCTCAGATCCAACACTCAAGCTCCAGCGCAGAGAGTGGCTCGGATCAGAGTTGGTCAGATCCGACATGCTCCCGGCAGCTGTCAGCATCGAGGAAGCAGGTACCGTCATCGCCAACCCCCGACTAAAGCCATCCTCGGATCAGAGTGCTCCAAACCAGGTGGACAGATTGGAGAAGGAGAAACCGGTGTAAAAAAGGGAGAGTGGGCTGGCAAGACTCGCATCTGGATCAGAGTACGAATGAACCTTATCATTTTAACCATGTTGACTTCTGATAAGGACTGCGTGGACTTAGACGAGGCCACGCACTCTGACCTTGCAGGTCGGGGAACCAAGGCCCTATATGTAGAGCATGTCTCCCACGTCTCTGGGGAAAACCTCAGAGATTGGAGCAGAGGGGAGTCACAGATCCTAGGACTCTTAGAAACGTAAGAGGTCCCTGGACCTCTCTTCACATGATCTGTCCTTGATTTTGGCTCTCTCTCCGCCTCTTTTCCACTCCGCTTCCGCATGCTTTGAAATGGGAGGTTGAGTCCCAGCCTGGGAAGGAGGAGAAGCAAGGGCGAGAAATGGAGAGTGGAGAGGCGGCCATAGCAGCCGCTGTGACTGATGCAGAGGACGAAGCAACTGCCTCAGAAGCGGGAAGGCCTTTCAGGGCCAACTTGGCCTTCCTGTCCTTGATTGAGCGCAGGTTAAAACCCCTGCATATAGCACAGTCTGTACTTGGATGGGCAACACCCAAGCACATTACACAGAGTGTGGCCATCTGCTGGGGACAACTTATGGTCACACTCAGTGCACCTTTTAAACACCGGCTTATCACCCATTCAGACAAATAGGGAAAACAATTAGAGATACAGTTTTCCCACTGAAAACCACTCACCACACTCACACGCAGAACACACTGAGGGGGGAGGGGGAGCCTAACCAACTACTAAACTAAGCTAAACAATAAAGTTGAAATACTCTATGCACCGAGCGAGGGGAGGAGAAGGGCAGCCTATACTAACCACTATCCTAAGAGTTAGAGAGAAAACAGGCTTTCTAAAAGCTTTAAAACCAATTTACTACTCAGAGCTCTGGAGATCACAATGCTTCAGCTAGCCACGGCAAACGAGATCTGAGGGGGGTTGGAAGGTAATGGAGGTGTATTATGGGTAAGGGGGGGAGCTTGGAGCAGATGCTAGTGAGACTGCTGGCTCGGATCCAGTATCCCACAGATTGAAGACCAAATTAAAGTAAACTACTTCAGATCTTTGTTTTAGGTCCGAAACTAATCTCAACCCCTATACAAATCTGCAGTGATGGCAACTGTGGAATTCTGTGGACATCTGTTAGTGCTACTCCCCCCCCCCCCCCCCAGTACTCTCCAAGGTTTTGCCTGGGTCAGGTTAGCTGGAGAAATGTTACTCAGTTTCTACCCCTCCTCCAAGCTGAATATAGGAAATTAAATTTTTGAACTTGTTTCCTTATCTTCCTTGGACTTAGCTTTTCTTTGGAGGGGAACTGACTGGACACCTACACCTCATACTTCATGCATTGCCACCACTGTCCTGCTGATACCATGGCAGATTTTCAAATATTTCTAAATTTTTTGCAAGTAAATAATCTCTAAAGCCCTTCTAGGTCAATACTGGCAGACAAATGCTGCACTTTAGTAGGATCTCCAAACAAGTTGAGCACTTTGTGTCCTTGTTGACTGGGGGGATTTCTTTGCTGCTGTAGCACTTGCATCTAGGACAGGCTGCAACAGCAGCAGCTGGAGCCACACCACAAGGCCTCCAACATGAGGAAGAGAGGTTATTTACTTTTAGGTGTACAAGAGATCTTCTACCAGGACCTACTATTTTAAAGTGTGGGTCTCTAACCAAAAAATGGAGAAAGCAACTTGAAGCTTCATCATGACCAACTGGGTGATTGACAGGGAAGGAACAATGAAAACAAAACATAGCAGAGCTCTGTGAAACAGATGGTCGATGGGACTTGCAGTCAAGGAAATTTAAATTGGCAAGCAGTCCTAAGCACCTTGGGTTCATGTCCTTCCAGTTCTGCATTTGGAGCTCCACAACACTAAATCGAATGTTTGCATTCATCTTTGAAGAACAGTGGCACAGTAATGATGCCCTTCTCTTCCATGTTGCAGTATTCTGCATATAGGTTTACCCTTCTAGTCTCACATACGTACGACCAGGTATCCAAAAGCTTTCAGTCCCTCCTAGGTGCGTGAGACATCAGGTCTAGGCGAGATGTACATGGGCCATAAAAGTGACATCAGCAAGCACTAGGCCTCAGAACTGAAGGCCCCAGTCAGAGCCAGTCCTAATAGGGCAATGCCAACTCATTGCCATCCAGACAGGGAAAACATAGCTGATAAGAGGGGGAGGAGGGAGGGTTGGAATACTGCAACATGGAAGAGAAGGACATCTATGGTAAGTTCATACAAATTTTTCTATGTCCTTCTATTCCTATATTGCAGTATTCTGCATATGGGTGAGTGCCAAAGCTCACTGAGAAAGGGTGGTTGGTATGGAAGCAGATTCTAGGAATCCATGCAGGATAGCTCTAGCGAACCCTGCCCTGGACCTAGAGATGTGGTCTATTTTGTAGTGTTTGGTGAATGTATGAAGACCAAGTGGCTGCCTCCAGGATAGAGGAGGTGTCCAGACACTTGAAAGCCCCCAAGGATGCCATGACTCTAGTGGAGTGGGCTCTTACTATACCCTGAAGTGATTTACTATGGTGCTGATAACAGAAGGTAATGGCCCTTGGAGATCAAAGTGGAAACAGTCCATTTGGACACAGCCTTCCCTAGTGCTCTTGGGTGGAAAGATCTGAAAAGTTGGTCAGTCTTTCTGATAGACTTGGTGTTGTGGAGGTAGAATCTAAATTTGTCTGTGAACATCTAGAGAATGAAGTATTCTTTCACTTCTTCCTTGTGGGTTTGGGTAAAAAAGATAAGTGGATTGCCTGATTGAGATACAGGTCATTGACTGCCTTGGGCATGAAATATGGGTTTGTCCTGAGGGTAACCCTGTCTTTATTACACAAGAAAGGGGGGTGTAGCCATTAGTTCCTGGAGCTCTGATACCCTTCTGGCTGAAGTGACAGCCACTAGGACCATCTTCCAGGTGCAAAGCTTTAGAGAAGCTTGATCAGTAGGCTCAAATGGTGGATGTTTAAGCTTCTCCAGCACATAGTTGAGATCCCAAGGAAGAGGAGTAGGTTTATGGGGGGGGGTCTGAGATGCAAGAACCCCCTTGAGGAGAGCTTCAAAGGGAGTCTGGATGCCAAGGGGGGAAATCCATGGGTAGGCATGCAGAGATAGCAGACAGGTGTGCCTTAATAGATGAGTAGGCCAAGCCAGTCTAACGCAACTCACAAATACGACAGCACTAGGGGAATGTCGCTGGTAAGTGAATCCAGCCGACTGTTTTGACAGCAAGTAATCAACCTTTTCCATTTAGACAGGTATGATTTTCTACTGTTAGGTTTCCTGGCCTCCTGCAGGACACTGAGCACATCCTCATTGTAAAGGTGTCTGTATGGGATCACAAGCCTATCCGCCACAGGGTCAGGTGTAGCAGCTGCCACTGTAGATGGATTAGAGATCCCTTCTACTGTGTGAGAAGGTCCACTCTGTGGGGTAACTTGTGATGATTGCCCTTGGGCAATTGAAAGAGTAAGGGGAACCAGTGCTGTTGAGGCCAGTAGGGAGTCACTAGCAAGATTTTTGGATTGTCCTGCTGAAGCCATAGCAGGACCCTCAGAGAGAAGGGGGGAATGTATAAAGGTATTTCCCCTTCCATGAGATGGTGAAGGAATCTGTTGTCAGTGCCTGTGGGTCTGGTGTCCTGGCACAGTATCCAGGAAGTTGCCTGTTGTTGGCAGATGCAAACAGGTCTATTTGAGGTGTACCCCCCCCCAATCTCTGGACCATGTCCAGGAAGATATTCCTGTGAAGCATCCATTCTTGATTGTTTGTGCTGGTTCTGCTAAAAAATCTGCTTGGGAATTGTGGAGAGAGGGGATGTATGCTGCTTTCAGGGTAATTCACAGAGAAGTGGCTACTTCACTAGTACAGCAAGTCTGCAGAGCAGGTATGACTTGGTCCCTCCTTGTTTGTTGATATACCACAGGACTGTGGTGTTGTCTGTGTATATCACAACAGATCCCTTTCGAAGGAAAGGAGAGAATGCCTGAAGGGCTAGGAGGATTGCCCTCATTTCTCTGGCATTGATGTGTTCTGTTTTCTGCCTTATGTCTACAGGCCTTGTACTTTTTGATGGCCAAGAGTGGCCCCCACCCCAGGTCTGAGGTGTCTGTATGCATGACCTGAGAAGGTGGAGGTGGTTGGAGAGTGAGTCCTGGGTTGAGATTCACCTGAGCTAAACATAAGATCTCCTGTTTTAGGCATGGAAGCAAGGGCACTATGTGGTGGTTGTGCTGCTGCCAGACAGACCGTAGGTACCAGTACCACTGTAGCTTTCTCATGTGTAACTGAGCTAGGGGTAGCATAGGAATGGTAGCTGGCAAGTAACTCAGAAGCTTGAGGTACTGCCTTGCAGTCATACGAGAAGAATGTAAAATCCCTTGCAGGTATTCTGTAAGAGAACTCACCTTTGCTGGGGGAAGGTATGCCTCCATCAAGTCTGTGCAGATTCTGCACCCTAAGAACACAATGTCTTGGGTAGGTGTCAGGTTGGACTTTGGGAAGTTTATCTGGAACCCAAGAGCCTGTAGGAGAGATACCATGAACTGGATATGGGTTATGAGCGTTTGTTTTAGCTGGCAGCATGTAAAAGCATATCGTCCAGGTATGGGAAATATTTGCATCCATTTTTGTCATGCAAAAGGCCATTACCGGAGCAAGGCATTTGGTGAAGACTCTGGGTGCAGTTGAAAGCCAAAAAGGCAAGGCAGAGAACTGCAAATGTGAGGAGCCCACTAAGAATCTTGTGTGGGTTTTATGGGAATGTGCAAGTAAGCATCCTTGACGTCTAATGAAGCTACAAGCCTTTGCATATAAGAGGGAATAGAGCTGGCAGGGTCAGCATTTTAAAAGTTGGCACCTTTAAGAAAGGATTGAGCCTTGAAAGGTCTAGGATGGGTCTCAAAGGCCCTTCTTTTCTGAGAACCAGAAAAATCCTTTAGTAGAACCCTTTTCCAAACTGGGAGGGATTAATTTTTTCAATAGTGCTCTGGTTAAAAAGGGACCGTAGCACTGGTAGCAGGAGGGGCAGTTGCTGAGCAGGAGGTCGTGGCATGCCTAAACTTACTGGAGAGTTTATCCATGACAGGTAGTAACTGTCTTGGAGGATAGAGAGGACCCACTTGTCTGAAGTGACCCGATTCCAAACAAGAAGGCAATGGGAAAGGCGATCAGACAGTGGGATGGAAGCAGCTGGTGGGGAAGGCAAGAGTGGCAGTTAGTCAGACACTACCTGCCCTGTCCTGAAAGGGCATCCTTTGACTAGAGGAGGAAGGTGCTCTAGCTGAAGGATTTTTCTTTCTTGCATGTGTCTAGTTTGAGGAATAGGATTGGAGTGTTTCCTGATGAACTGAGTTTTTGCAGGATAGTTCCTGTAAAATTTAGGTACAGGGGAGATGTTTAAGATCTTGCATCTCTTTTTGTTGCTGTGATCTGAAAAGGTCTGCTACTTTTGAGCCAAATAACGCAGCATTGTTAATGGGTGCATCATTGAGCTTAGCTCTGAAATCATCTTGCAGGGGTTGCAAGCACAGCCAGGAGTACCTGCAAAGTGCAGAAGCTGAAGCTGCTGACCTTGCTGAGGATTCTGCAGCATCACAGCTACATTTAACTGAATGCCTGGTGACTTGGGACTAAGGGCCAGTAGACAAGACAGATGATTTGGCTGAGGAGTCTGGAATGTACACCAACAGTTTGGTGGCAGAGTCTAGAAGAGACAGGACGTACTTTGCCATACGAGTCTGGTAATTAGTGGCTATAAATGCCAAGGTGGATGAGATGTAAATCTCTTTGCCTAACCTTTCCATAGTTTTGCTGTTCGTCAGCAGGAAGGATGGTGGTGGTAGGCAAGAGAGTTTAGAGGCTTTGTCTGCGGAGACAGAAATTGTAGCTGGATTTGCAGGAGGGCACTTGATCAGGTGCTTATCAGAATCTGGGACTGTGTACAGTCTTGTCTGCTCTAAGAGGAGCAACAGGTTGCGAGTCCAGACAGAGATGCAGAAGAAAAGGCATCTAAAAAGGCAGGCAGTATAGCAGAAATGGCCGAATGGCTTGGTGTTTCCATTTGAATGAGGTCACAGTACCTCTTTTGTATTTCAGACATGTCTGTGGTTTCCCATTTGAAGTGTTCCTTCATTTTAAAATGAGAAGGTCAGATCTTCAACAGGGGAATCTGGGTCTACAGATTCTCCCTCTGAGGATCCATATCCCAAGGGAGAAGAAAGCCGTGAATTGTAAGAGAGGGAATCATCTGAGGAATCTGAACAGATGTCCTCTTCCCTAGTAACAGTCTCTTCAGGTTGAGGCCTAGGACTAAGGAGAGAAGAAGATGCAAGAGCAGAAGCAACTGATGTAGGCCTCAGGGCCATGAAAGCTGGAAAAGGCTTTGGCTAAAGGCCTGCCAGTCTGAAATACTTTCTGCTGGCTGAGAGAGATGCTTCCTTTTTTCTCTCCTCTTGAGCGTCCCAATGGGCGTCTGTTTAGGAATGGGCGTCAATGTCTGGGGCAGGGAATAGGAAGGTTCCCCTGAACATGCTGGCTCCCCCCCAGTGTCCAAAACGGTTGCCAGAATAGCCTCTGTGGATGTGCTCTTGCCCATCAGTAGTATGGCTTCCTCAGAAGAACCTGCGACATCCGGTGCAGGGGATCCGGGGTCAGATCCTGCGACCAAGCTGATGTCGACCACAGGCTGTGGATCGGTCGGAAGAGGCTCAGCAAGTGTTATAGGCCGTAAAGATCTGGCCTTCTTTTTAGGCAGTTCAGAGGTGACATCTGATGAGCCCTCCATACGCAAAGCAAGTTTTAGATGTTAATTCTCTAAATACAAACGGCCACACTGACATTTACCCTTTCTGGATGACATGAAAAGGCAGTAATACAAATGGGGGAACTGAAAAGGTCCCCAACAGGGTACTTAAGCTTGAAACTTGAATCAGTCAGCGAAAGCAGGAACACCTGGCATATAACTGGAGGCTGGAAAGTTCTGGGGGCTGCTGCGTGCTCTCGCCTAGACTGGACGTCTCACGCACCTAGGAGGGACTGAAAGCTAGAGGACACTGGCCGTACGTACATGAGATTAGAAGGGTAAACCCATATGCAGAATACCGCAACATAGGAAAAATAGGACATCTGCAAAAATCTCACTGCTACAGCCTGTCATACAATGAAAGCACAGGAGATTCCTAACAAATGGGGAAAAAGCATGAATACACTACACAGCAAATTTTTGCTATGTTAAATAGCAAATGCATACCACTGGTCAAAGAGTGTATAGAAACCAGTTCCACAGTTGAGCATAAAGCCCTACGCTCTGTCTGCAACTTTGCAAAACCTACATAAAAAGATGCCAATTCAGGATTTTAGCTACACTTTTTGGCATTTATACAACCTCGCTGCACAGCTAGAGGAAAATTTGCATTTTGGAACTTGTCTTTCAGAAGTTTTGAGCTTAAAGATTTTAACCAGCCTACTAAACGTGCAGTTTTGGAGTGAATGGCGGGGACACAGCAACTGTTATGAGTGTTTGGTATACAAAATAAATAGCTCAGGTAGATCTGTTTAAGCTGACAGCCCCATAATACTGCATGTGGGGGAGCAAGTATGTGGAGGCCATTTTACTGCATGTAAGCTTCGTGCATCAGATGCAGACACTGATCACACCTCAATATTAAAACACACTGCAATCTTTATTAAGCTTAAATATGTAGAGCTTGTAAAAAAGAGGCTTTCAATTTCCAGACTACTGCTTCTAGCCCAGTCTGATGGTGCAAAATGAGTGCTTCCATCTGCAACAATGACGACATCAGAATAATCAGATGACCAGGTGCTGAAATATGGAAAGAGTGAAAAATCAGGTAATGGCCGCTATCTTCTTCTCATGACGAGAGGGTATGTGTGTACATCTTTTCCATCACATTCTCTGTAGGGGACATGGGGCTCCATTACGGGGGGGGGGGTATTGCAAGTCAAGTGCAGCAGGACTACAGCAGAAGAGGCTGCACATGTGGAAGTGGGCAAACAAAAACATTACCACACATCATTCTTCCTGGGTAGAGTAAAAGTTAGGCTAGGGAGTAATGACCGACTTGCTACTATCAGTATGATGCCTTCAGTCCCTTCCCCACCAGACTTCTCTGCAAGGCAGGGTCAGAAAGAGAAAAAAAAACAGCTGATAACTTATGACATGGTGCACTCCATGTTTATGAACTTTGGACAAGGTATAATTCGTGGTTATGAAGACAATGTACACCGGAACATAGAAGTTTTCCAACAGTGTGAAAGACATCACAACATACTAGACATTACTGACCTAGTGATGCTATACTTTTTTGAGAAAAGCAAAAAGGATTCTTGGTGAGACCCACAGTCGGGCTTAAATCTCACAGTAAAAAAGTTACAATCGACATACAGATAATGTTGCTTATGTAACTTTTACTAATCAAATTCTGCAAGTCTTAGAAAGTTTACCTGAATCAAATAACTGGCTGTGGCTATTGTATTTTGTATTACACACAGACACAGCCTTAATAACTGCTGTAGTTTAAAGTTTATGAGAGACACAGCATCTTCTTACACCTATGTGAAGAATTGAATAAAGTTAATGAAGTTCATTCTTCAATATTTTTGCAACTAAAATCCAGTAGCTTCACAACATCAGAAAGATAGTGATGGGGTTTATTTGGCTACCTGTATTTACCATAATTTATGTATACCAAACAGAAATGTCAAGACATATACAATACAAACTCTAAAAATTAAACACTGTAGAAGAGCTTAAGATCTGTTAGAATGGTCTGGCATTGTAAGGAAATGAAAGTATGTGCCTCTTGATTTTTAATATGAAAATTATACCAACCTAAGGTTCAGCTAACAATGCTCCAAAGCAGAAGTTAATTTTCTTGATAATTTACCATAATGTTTTGAAAAACAAACCATGCATCACAGTGCTCGAGATGTGCTCATCCAAGTTACTTAATCAAAATGCAAAACACTGATATGACTAACTCACTTAACAACATTTGTTTAAATAATCTTGTCTTTGTACTTCGTTTTGTGACTGTTCTAATCATCTGGAAATATTGGGTTTACCAACAGAGTCTGGGACAGATGTGCAAGAAAATGACAGTGCGTGTAAAAGGATCAGTATTTACAGATCCCTCAAGTAACACTGAGCAACATCAGCAACAAAGTCAGAACACAAGGGGTGTGGTACATTAGCGACCTCATTTATTTTTCTTGTATCATAATCAGGCTCATAAGGCAAATATTAAAAATATATGCAGACAGAAATCCAAGGGAAGAGATTCAGAAAAAGGTTGCAAATGTGAAAATGTATACAGTGATGCAACAATAAAGTGATAAAAGTCACAAAGGACTGAATGAAGCTTGTTGGAAACCATTACTGTCATGTAAGAAACTACCACAATGGTGAAAGAAATGGATACATTTGTTCTTATCACTAACAGTTAATGAACAACAAAAACAGAATCTGCAACTCGAAGCAAATTATATTAAATAAATTAAAAAAGCTAACAGAAAAACACATTTGTATTGTGCCCCAGAACTTAATGGAACATACAGAAGAAAAAAAATTGACAAGAGTGTAAAATTGACAGAATGTATTCACGTTCTTTGTAAAACTTATTTCAAATCTTACTTTTGACCAATATTCCCAAGTCCCAAACTAGTCACCCCCCTCCCAATTTAATCCCTTCTACAAAAAGACAAAATACTTCCACTCCTAACTGTATTAAATAGAGTTCTAAATCCTCACAAAGATGTTGGACCATCTGATTAAGAGGTCTAATAAATACTATCTAAAATCTCTTCCACATAAATATTGTGAGGTTTCTTCAGGCTGGTGAGAAACACATATGGAATACAATTCTGGTGGAAAATCTATGTAGAAAGCAGAGATGTGAAAAACACCAAACCTACTCTTGCAACTATCAGCTTGCATTGGTCATACTGTAATTTTTTTTCTACATCTGGAGCATAAGAATGGTTTGAAAGGTAGAAATGTGCAAAACAATCACAACAGTTCAAAATTTCAATACTTTCATAAAGTCTTTTCACATGATTCTTGATACACAAATCAAGGCAGTCTCCTTTGAAGTCCTATTCAGGAACCTAGGAATGAAACTGTTAGTTCTGTTACCAACAGTATGTAATTCAAGTTATCTCCAACACAGTGATGTACACTATTTCTGCTACAAGTCTTAGTTGCAGTTATAAGTTACTTACATATTTACCCAACACTGATCACATTTGATTTTGTTCAAAAATGCTTATTTGTTCTAAAGTTCTTTGTAAGAAAATTATTTCCAAAATATATCCTCCTGTGGTCTTTAAAAAAGAATCATATAAAAACATTTCAAAAATAAATTAGATAATTAAAAAGTAGTCTTTTCCAGCTTTGCTGGATATCAGGCTGTCCTCATTGAAACATTGACACTGCTGACTTTCCCAAAGTTTGGGTCATTTTTCTCAAGCCACAATTCAGCAAGTTGCTGTGTTGAACCATAGGTGGAGGCTTTGGATCCTAAACACATTTTATATTGTTTTGGATCAAGGTTAGGATCACAAAAAACTGGGTGATGAACATGTACTATCCCTACTTCTTGACTTCGGAATGTCTTGAGACCAAGCTGTACAACTTTGTTAAAAAGATCCACATCTTCCAAACCCCAACCCTGGATGGATACATCAAACCCACCTGCTCGGATAAGATCCTGTTTATAAATGCATGTAATACCAAAACCATAGTTTCTCCAGAAACCGGTTTTTAGAGTAAAGGCATAATGATTATCACTTGGTACTCTGCCAGCATAGACAATTTTTGGATCATACTGGCTAAATATAATGGGAAAATATGCTTGCTCTCTTAAAACGGTGTTGTCTCTACAGCGCTGTAGAAACTCTGTAGAGAAAACCAAGTCAACATCACAGAAGAAAAGCAATGAATCATTTTTAAACTGTGAAGAGCCAACTTCAAGAGCAAGAGCTCTGGAGAACTCACCAGACACTGGCAAAATCTGCATATCAGCTTTGGGATACTTAATACGGTAATCTCTCATCAGTTCCACTTGTTTGGTTTTGTCTGGGTTAGAATCAGAATTAAACAGCAAAACAACCAGTTTGACATTCTGATTTGAAATCAGGCAAGTCCTTTCAAAGTTCTCCATAAACCTAGAAAACATATCAAAACGTCCTGAAAGTGGAACTAAAATGTTAATTTGTTTGTCCTTTGGTTCTCTGTGTTCAGAGTTAGAAGCAGAAAACTGAAAGGGGACAAACATTTTAAGGGAGTTGGAAAGAAATGAAAGGGATCCAGAATCTCTGTTGATTGTACTGGCGAGCTCCAAGGCATCCATCTCTGTTTCTTCTGCAAACTGGACTTTACTGAAGGTCTGCTGCAGGTAAGCATGTCTTCTTACAGGAACAGTCATTTTCTTGCCCTTGTGCTTTTTATATAAAAGTAATAAATCAAGGACATACTCTGCACCATACATAGGATTAACTCTACGGTAGCCATACTGGATTTCCTTAAAATCAATAATGCGCCCCCTGGTTTTTGCATTTGCATTAATCATTTCCATAACCTGCATGACTATATCATCCAATGCTTCCTTCTGTGAAAGGTCTATTCCTCTACGGGGAGGCTGCCCATCAGCAGTAGAATACAAGTACTTCCCAGTAAGGAATTCCCACTCTAACACCTCTTCACGTTGATGTGGCTGGAACCTCATAAAAGATGGTGCAATACCCAGCTGAAGGTCAGTTCTGTGTACTTCTGTACTACTGTATTTGCTCATCAATACAATTTCTCTGTGAAGCTGAATAGTGCGGTGACGCAGCTCAGCTATTTTGCGACTCAAGATGTAGCTATGAAGCCTGTATTGATATGGTGGGCTTTTGTTCGGGTGCAGAGTAATAGCCCGATGAATCTTACTGTTGTGCAGATCTCGGATGTAGCCCTTTTTGTTTTGTTCATAGTTTTCATAAAAAAGTTGCTGCATCTACAAGAAAAGAAAAATATTTTGATAAATTAATGGATGCTCTTTTCAACCACAAAATTGTGCAAATTTTTATTTTACTTGCCACATATTTTACATTTCTAACAATATATTACATCAGTGATGAAAGTGGAGTTACAGGTACTTACCATAATGGTCTATGGAACACCGCTTTAGATGCTGGAACAAACTGGACTGATGACATGTGCACTGGGACTGCCTGGCAAACAACTTGACTGCTTGGCAAACAACTTTCCCAGGCTTCTAAACCCAGCCCACGATTCCTACTGTGCACTGCTCTACGAAAAAAATCTATTCTGATATATGAGAAACATTTTGCAGTCTTTAGGTTTATTTAGTTTTACTGGTTAGGTTAGTTCCATATGCCATGTGCCTATTTTCAGTAGATACTTCAGGTGGTATGTATATAGATGGCAGAAGTATTTCCCCAGTGCCCTGGCAATACAAGTTACTGAAGCTACAAAAAGGAAAATAAAAAGCTGAATATATTTGTGATATGTCCATAATCTATGATGGTATCTACCATGGTCAAGTATGGAAAATGAAATTATGAGGTAGAGGAGAATATAAATGTGTTGAAGTTACTTTATGAAAGGACATGGGCAAAAGTTTTGATTAATGTGCGGTTAAGGACAAGAATTAAAGCAGAATAAAGGGGCCTTGCAGGGATGTCACAACAGTGAGACAGTTTTTTTTTTTTAGAGAAATGCAGTCATTGAGAACTCTAATAAAAAATTACAAGCAGTTGGGATGGGAGATTGTAGAAGACTGGCCACCATCTGCATCTTAATCAAAACTAAATTATAAACATAAGAGTAAAGGATGAGCTAAAGAGGTAGAACTACAGTTAGGAAGTCTAGGGTTACAATTAAAGAATTGGGTAAGAGGATTAAAAAAGGGTGTTACACAAAGTAGTACTGGTATTAGGAGTATAGTCTGTCAAAAAATGACCAAAAGACAATGGCAAGAGATTGTGATAGAAAGCTAAAGTTCAGAAAGAAAAGCATATTTCATAAACTTATAGCTGGGTAAAACTGCATATATTGGGGGAATGTACATTTTTCCTTAAAAAAAAAGGTAACAAAAAAAAAAAGTGATAAATCGGATGCTGTGGGGATCACAACTGAACCCTATTAGAAGAGGATTTTTTTTTTTCTTTAAGAATGACAGTTTGGGGTTACTAAAACGTGTGGTCTGCCCTGCATTGTTGCATTTAAACTGAATCTTGAATAAAGGATACATTATCACAAGAAAAGAAAAAACGTTGTAAAAATTAGACATTCAGAATATACCCAAGAAAAGAACGTACTAAGGGTATTATGGTTGAGTTTTAATGGATACACTCATGGCAGAACTTCGAAAAAAAGAAAAGCTACAAGCAAAAGGCAGAAAGTATGATAATGTATTGATTTCTTACGGAGGTTAATGCTGAAGCAATTGTCAGTTAGTCAAAGCACATACATTATAAAATATCGCTGAAGAAAAATAAGCATGTATGTAATACTAAAGTCCTACTTAATCTGTAACAGTAGAAGTTCAAATGCCTCAGTGGCACTCTGGGTTATCTGCCAAGGTAACCTAGTAAGGCCAGCTTTCAAAAGGTCAGACTCCCCTCCCTCTCTCCTCCTGTGACAGCTGACTGGCTGAGCATATCCTGAGAGGGAATCTTTAAAAAAAAAAAAAAAAAATGAATGCTGTCTTCCTGTGACTTTAAAGTCAGAATCATCTAGCAAGAGTAAATTCACAGTCAATAACAATACCATACAAAAACAAATCCAGCAACCTATCAGACTGAAACCCACCTCAACTATGCACCATCTGGGAGATGCTGGATGGGTGCTGCCATTGAAGCAATGTGGAATTTGAACATCTACTACAGGAAAGTAGACTTGTGCAACTATATTATGTTTATTCACTTCTACTACCTCAGTGGCATTTTGAATAGATTCTCAAAGCATACCCTACCTGGTAGTTGGTAGGAAAAGGATACAGGAGGCCCTGGATATATGGTCCTAGTAAAACCTACCCTGGACCTTGAAAAAGGAATTTGTGAAGGTACAGACAACAGGTTGCTGCCTCTAGAATGCTTTTAGAGTCTACTCATTTTCCAATATGCCATTGAAGAGGATAAGGCCCTAGTCGAGTGAGCCTTAACCTTTTCTGGAAGACATTTACCATTGGGGTAGTAACAGGAAAACAGCAGAGGAAAACCATCCTGCAATATAGTTTGCTTAGAAACAGGTTGACCTTTTTTGGCTCCAATATAGGAAACAAACCGCTGTTCAGCACTTCTAGTGGGTCTTGTTCTGTGAAGGTAGTGGCTGAGCTGGCTGTGCGCATCCAAGTTATGCAGAATCATGTCTCCCTCATTTTTTGGATCAGCACAGAACACTGGAGGATTGATGGCTTGTTTTGAGACACAACTTTAGGCATGAATGACAAATTAGTGAGCAACACTGTCCTTGTGAAAAATCAGATAAGGTTGGCCCACCAGGAAAGCTTATAGCTTAGAGACTTGCCTTGCAGATGCCAGAGCAATAAGTAAAGCAGTTGTACAAGTAATGAACCATAAAGGAAACAGAGGCGCAAATTCAAAAGGGGAGATGATCAATTTTTCAAGAACAAACCTGAGATCCCAGGGAAGAACAACACGCTTTTGAGAGTTTCACAGGCAACACTCCTTTTATAAACTGATCATAGGAGATGAAAGGGGGTGATCTATGGGTAGAAAAGCTAAGATGGCCACTAGACACACTGATAGAAGTATATTGACAAACCATCTTCAATTAGCTCACACAAATATTACAAAATGAGAGCAACTGAAACATTTTTAGAACCTTTATTTGGTGAAGCACCACCCAGAAAACCTCTTCCACTTGTAAAGCACCTTTTCTATTTGAAGGTTTTCTTGTCTCCTTAAATAATCTATTGCACATCCTCATGAAACAAGTATTTATTTAAAGCTTGCGCCCTTTTTCAGCAGAGGCCCAGAAAGAAAAGCTGCTCCACAGTTAAGATTATACACGCAAAAAAAAAAAAATATCAAGGTGAAGTCAAATACAATAATCATAGTAAAAATGCATACAATATAATGTTAATTGATATTCATTATGGCACAAGTAAGATTTTAGCAATCGAGGCATTTCTACTAAGAAGCAAGTACTGAGGGAGAAGGTAAAGTGGCAAACAATGCAGAAGATTTGTTACTAGTGATCTATTTAGAAAATTCATAGCTTTTAGTTTGTCAAGATAGAATGTGAGGGCTGATTAAAATAGAAAGTTAGTAGAATGGAGGATACCAGTAACAGATTACAAGAAGCTAAGAATTGAAGGGGTGCGGACAGAAGTTGTAGATTATCATGATACAATGGAGATTAGAATAAAAAGCATAATTGTAGGAAAGGAAGAAGTAGGCAGTTAAGTGAGGAAAGGAAATGATTATGGGGGAGAGAGGGAAAGATTTCAAGAGGGATGATTGTAATGACAGGACCAGGTGCTGAACAGGTAATTTAATCGGTAGTAGCGATAGGCAGTATGCACAAAAGGCAGTACCTAAAAGGTATCAAAACAGAATTATCCAAGCTGTCTGTTGCAATAGCTCTTCATTGGTATACCATTCATCCCTGTTGCTGTGAACAGATCCAGTCTGTGAGGAAGCTTGTGATAAATCACCCTTTGCCAATTCCATTAAAAGGGAGAACCAACTTTGCCTAGGCCAAAAGGGGTTGCCAAAATGATCTTTTAGTTCTTTCCGAATCTTTATAAGTATCTCAGGAATCACTGGAAAGGGTGAAAATGTGTACAGTAACATTCCTGAACATGTGAAAGATAAGAGTGCCTGTCTATGGCTGAAAGGATGTCTTTAACTGAATTTTTTCAGTTGTCTGTTTTGAAAGGTGACAGATAAATCTACCCGAGGTGTTCCCTACATCTGTATCAAATCATGAAAGACCTCTACATGGCACTTCCACTAGTGAGGTTCTACAAAAAACCTGCTTAGTCTGTCCTCTGCTATATTGTGCTCTGATCTAATGTATGAGGCCTGAAGAGCCAGTGAATCCTGCAGAGCCAGCTCCTAGGCCATCAATGGCAACTGGCAAAGAGGGTATGACCTTGTACCCCATTGCTGTTTTCCAGATGAACTTTTAAATGCATGAATCACTGCAAACATATTTTAGGTTTGTGTTTTGGTGTGTCCTGAGGACCACACAAGCCTTGTGCTTGAACTCCCATGGACACTGCTCCTCACACAAAATATGGTCGGTCTAGACAGAATGGACTGAGATTTGGAGAAAAATGGAGTATCGCATTCAGAGAGTTGATCCCTCCACCACTGCAGTTCCTGTTTCACAAATTCTAGTATCAGTACCTGGAAATCAAAGGGATGAAGGGGCTGGGACCAAACATTCAAGTACCACAGAATTTTTCTCATGTATAGTTTGGCTAGTGGTATCATGAGCATCACTGATGCTGTGAGACCCAGAATTTTGAGGAACTCTGTTGCTGAGGCTATGTCTAGAATAGAAATCTAAGAAAATGCCCTGATAAGCTAAAACTTTGCCTTCTGGCAGAAAGACTGTCATTTTTACTTTACTGTGTCTATCCAACACCCTAGGAAAACTATAAAGAAAGGGTGTTAGGAAGGTCTTTTGAAGGAAAGGAGGGATGCAAATTTGCCTAAGAACTCCAAGCAGTTTGACAGAGAATCTACACATCAGCAAGCTGTCTAAATAAGGAAGAAAATGTGAAAGCCTTGGGTTCTGCAACAGTCAACCACTGAGTCTAGATGCTTTGTAAAACACTAGAGGTCAGTAGACAGCCCAAAGTGTGTTGTCAAAACTGATAATGCAAGGCAGACACAGGAAATCTCAAACGTTTTCCTGAAATTGGGGGCAATAGGAATATGATACGTACCCTTGAGCTCTAGAGACACCATGAAACAGTTGTCTGAAAGAAATGCTAGGACTGACTAAGGTAATCATACTGAATTTCAGAACTTTTAGTGTTTAGAAAAGACAAACTAGGACAGATCTCAGGAGTGCTTTTTTGGCACAAAAAAAAAACGATTCTGGAGTAAAATACTTTCCCTTTGTGTATAGCAGGCACTTGTTCTAGGACCTCTGCTTCTACTGTGTGATGGAACGGTACTACTGGAAGAAAAGTACAGTTTTGTACCTACCATAAATGTAGATGTTCGAAGATCCACATTGCTGCAGTCCTTACATATGGGTAGTCCGCTGTCCTCGGTCGGCCCGAATACCAAAGTATTAGGCTGACGTCGGTCAAGGCGCTTAAAACTGACATCAGGACGTCAGGGTACAAAAGCGCATGACCGACGTCATTTCCTCAGTCTTTTCTTGCCCCAGATGTCAGAAGGCCCTAACAAGAAAGGCCAAAGCCAAAAACCAGCAAAACTAACCAACCACCCGTGCACTAACCATATTTACAATATGTACAACACAAACCACACCACCACCTTCAACAACAGAGGGAAGGAGGGAGGGTTGGACTGCAGCAATGTGGATCTTCGAACATCTACATTTATGGTAGGTACAAAACTGTACTATGTTCTTCATCTCACATTGCTGCAGTCCTTGCATATGGGTAGAATCCCAAAGCAGAGGTAAGGGAGGATGGCAAAACTATAAAGCATTAGGAGCTGCCAAAATGCCCTGTAAAATTGCAGTGGCAAATCCAGCCCTAGATTTAGAGTAAAGTGGAAGGTGGTAATGCTTAGAGAAAGTATGCACTGAACTTCAAGTAGCTGCTTCCAAAATATCTTTAGTAGCCACCCCTTAAAAAAGCTGTAGAAGTGGCAGTAGCCCTAGTGGAATGAGGCCTAATCCCAGCTGGAATCTCCTTACCATGATGAGAATAACAGAAAGCAATACAAAAACCAATCCACTTAGAAATAGTTTGTTTTGAAACAGGTTTGCCCTGAGAACCCAAAGCAAAAGAAACAAACAACTGCTGAGACTGCCTGAACCCTTTAGTTCTGCTCAAATAATATCGCAACTGTCTGTGTATATCCAAAGAGTGCAAAATCCTTTCCCCTTTATTTTGGGGGTTTGCATAAAAAGTAGGCAAATGAATAGTTTGGTTTAAAGCCACACTAGAAACCACTTTAGGCATAAAAGAAGGGTTAGTGCAAAGACACCCTATCCTTGTGGAAAATTAAGAAAGGCTCAACTGCCATAAGGGCCTGTAATTCAGAAACCCTTCTCGCAGAGGTAATGGCCAACAAAAAAGCAGTCTTCCATGATAAATATTTCAACTCTGCTGATGCTGCAGGCTCAAAAGGTTGTAGAGTGAGTTTCTCCAACACAAAATTGAGATCCCAAGCAGGAGTAGGAGCTCTCGGGGGTCTTATATTCTTTGCCCCTCTAAGGAATTGCTTAAACAAAGGCTGAGAAAATAATGGTGGGTCACAGTCATAGTGAGCAGAAATTGCTGCAGCATGAACCTTTATAGAGAAGGACAAACCTTTGTCCAATAACTCAGTAAGGTATTGAAGCGCAACACTTAAATTAGGTTTAGAAACATCAAAGTCCTTTGCTGGACTCCAAAATAAAAATCTCCTCCATTTATCTGCGTAAACTTTCCTTGTACTAGGCCTTCTGGCCTCCAAAATAACATTCAAAACTTGTTGTGGAAGCTGAGACCCTCCAGGGTTTAGAACAGAATATGCCAGGCTGTCAGATGTAGAGAATGAAGTCTGACATTGAGTAAATGACTGTTCTCCTGAGACAGCAGGTGAGGAATCGAAGGCAAAGGCCATGGAGGCTCCTGTACCAGACTTCTCAGTAATGGGTACCAGTGCTGTCGAGGCCAATCTGGAGCTATTAAAATCATGTTTGGCTTGTCCTGTCTGACCTTCAGCAGTACCTTTGGGAGGAGAGGCAGAGGTGGAAAGGCATACACGTGAAGATTGCTCCAATTGAAAGAGAGCATCCACTTTCCAAGCTGTGGGATGAAACCTTTTGTGCAAAACTTTGGCAGCTGGTAATTTAGTGGAGAAGCGAACAGATCTATGTCTGGAGTTCCCCATAACACTGTCAATCTCTGAAATACATGAGGATCCAATTTCCACTCGTGGGGATCCATAATTTGTCTGCTCAACACATCTGCTAAGGAGTTCTGTGCTCCTGGCAGAAACCTTGCCTGAAGATTTAGCTGTAAACTGAGAGCAGTCTCCCACAAAATCATTGCTTGTCTGCATAGAGGATAAGAATCGTTCCCCTTGCTTGTTGATGTACCACATGACAGTTGTGTTGTCTGTTTGAATCAACACCTGCCCTGGAAGAAGTAAATCCTTGAAAGCTATCAATGCAAATTGGACTGCTAACATCTCCTTCAAGTTGATATGTAGATGTTGAAGTCTGGCAGGCCACGTGTCTTGTACCCATTTTCCATTTAGATGAGCTCCCCAAGCTTTGTCTGAGGCATCTGTCGTTAAAATCTGACTCGCCTCTGGCCGGGTCACAGAGAGTCCCTTGTTTAGGTGACATTCCTGAGCCCACCACAAAAATTCCTTTTGAATGCAAGGTATTATCTGAATGACAGTGTCCAAATCTTGGCAGTGCTGTGTCCATACATTCTTGAGATACCACTGTAGCTTCCTCATATGCAGTTTGGCATTGGGAAGTACCAGAATACAAGATGCCATGAACCCCAAGGCTTGAAGGACTGTCCTTGCAGTCAGCTTGGACTGACGAGACAATTGGTGGAAGTAGAGAGAAAGATTCTTTTGTTTGTCCGGGGTCAAAAAGGCCATCTGGGATGCTGTATTCAGTCTCACACCCAGAAAGCACATGTCCTGAGAGGGTACTAGACTGGACTTTATTTCGTTCACAGAATACCCCAGGCATCTTAACACTGCCATCACATACTGTAAATGATGAAGAAGTTCGTCCTTTTGGGCCAGAATCAGGCAATCGTCCAAATAAGGATAGATTTGTATTCCTCTTAGCCGGAAGAAAGCTACCACTGGAGCCAGAACCTTCGTGAACACTCTGGGCGCAGTAGATAAGCCAAAGGGCAATGCAGAGAACTGATAATGTGAAGTCCCAGCCCGAGCGCAGATACTTCCTGCAACTGGGCCTGATAGGAACATGAAGGTAAGCTTCCTTGAGATCCAGAGTCACCATCCAGTGATCTTTGCCCAGCAGAGGTAAAAGCTGTTGTAACGTCAACATTTTGAACTTGGGAATGTCCAGATAAGTGTTGAGGATAGATAAATCCAAAATTGGTCTCCACGTGTTTCCTTTCTTTGGTACTAGAAACAGGCGAGAATAAAATCCTAGGCCCACTTCTGGCAGAGGGACCGGTTGTATGGCCCCTATTTGAAGTAGTAGAAATTTGTTTGTGAGCCTCTAGTCTTTGCTGAGGAGGAACGTCCGGCATGCCTTTGAAAGGAGGCATGGTATGGAAATAAAACTTGTAACCCTGGTGTATGATATCCAATACCCATTTGTCTTGGGTAATCAACATCCAATTTTCCTTGAAGAGTGCTAACCTTCCTCCCAAAGGTGCTGCCAGGCAAGAAGGATCTGGCAGCTGAAAAGTAGGTCATTGGGCCTGTTTACGAAAGGACTGGCCCCTGCCCTCACCAAGATTGTGCAGGTGAACTCCCTGTTCTAGGTCTGAAAGAACTCTGAGCTCTGCCCCACCACGTCTAGATCTACCCCTAGACTGAGAATCATAAGAAGGATACGTCCACCCCTTAGCAGGCCAATTCCTACTAAACTTGGAGGCTGAACTTGCAAAAATCTTTAACAGCCTGCATAGACTTAGCCTTGTCTTCCATTTTCTTCAAGACTGACTCCACAGGTGAACCAAACAACACATCAGACTGCAAAGGAGCATCCAAAATCCTTGTCTTAACATGGTCAGATAAATTCTGATCCTTCAGCCAGGCGTGCCTGCGAAGAACTGAGCCAGTGGCAGCCACCCTAGGCGAGGCCTGCACAGCATCAAAACCACACTGTAATGAATGCTTACCCACCTGTTCAGAGACATGCACCAAATCTTGTAATTCCTTACACTCAATGCCTTCCGCCAGAGCATCCACCTTAGACTTCAATTGAGAAAGAAGAAAGTTTTGATATTTCAACATATGAAACTGGCAATTCAAAGCCCTCATAGCCAAGGTAGAAGATGTATAGACCTTCTTTCCCCATCTATCCAAAGCTCTGGCTTCTTTATCTAGAGGAACCGGATTTTTTACAACAGAGGCCTTGACACCCTTAGGTCCCTGACTAATAGTTTCTGGGTCGCCCTAGGACTCTTATAAAGATATTTATGAGCCTCAGGCACCCTGTAATACCTATCCGGTTTAACAGGAGCAGGAGGCAGAGAATCAGGATTAAGTGAAGCCTCTGCAAAGCATCTTCCACAACATCCAGAACAGGGGTATAGCCAAGGGCCTATGCTGGGGTAACAGCAAAAATTCCCTAAGCCTTTTCTGAGAATCAGAGAAGTCCTGACCTTCCCACTTAAAATGCTCCCTCATAGAATGAAGTGTCTCTGAAAAGAAAAATCCTCTGGAGGAGA
The DNA here is from genome assembly GCF_019279795.1 of Protopterus annectens. NCBI lineage: Eukaryota > Metazoa > Chordata > Ceratodontiformes > Protopteridae > Protopterus > Protopterus annectens. The sequence goes on along the minus strand of NC_056740.1, from coordinate 233,216,243 downwards.
AGCAGGAGGAGTGGAATCATCTGCATCAGAATCAGAATAAGGAGAGTACTCCTGCAAGTCTTCAGCTGAAGACTCTGAAACATCCGAAGCCTGCTCAAAACTTCCCAACTCTGGCTCCACCCTAGGCCTCTTATCAGGACGGGGCAAAGAACCTCTAATCAGAGTAATCAAATCTTCTGCCATTTTAAGCATGTGCTTCTTAGGCACAGACCCTGCTGAACTAGGAGTGACACCAACAGAAGCTAAACTGGCCTGCCTCTGGGAGAAGCCTTGGAAACAGAAGGAGAAGGCCTAACCACCCTAGGAAGGGAGGGAGTACAGTAACTTCAGAAGCCCCTGCAGCCTGACCTGCCTCCTGAGAGACCACCTCCTGCAAAATCAAAGTCTCCCCCTGAGACTCCAGAGAAGTCTCCGTCGGAACCACCGGTTCCCACTGAAACCTCTAAAGAACCGGCGTCCGGGCAGCCGACTCATCTTGCCTGGGTTTAACTGCTTTGTCTTTGCGCTTCTTAGAAGCGGGCCGGAGAATCCGGCGGCATATTATAATTGCACCGCTTCCCAAAGACCAGCCTAGCACAATCCAACCTTCGCAATAGTGCGTTTATTGAACCTAGCACAAAGCGACACCCAACACCCTCGTGCTCAGGCCCCAAACAAGGAATACACAAAGAATGATAATCCCTATGCGGTATCTGTTTCCCATAAGAAATACAGTTATTCACTTTTTCTGACATCCGGTAAAACACTGAGGCAAGAAAAAACCAAAATATTCCCCAACGGGGTACTTAGCCAACTTGGATTCGGTCTGAAACTCCAAATTCGAAAAATTTCAGAACGCCGAACGGCACTTGCAACGCTGCTTCTGCATCGGACCATGCGGCAAAAAAGACTGAGGAAATGACGTCGGTCATGCGCTTTTGTACCCTGACGTCCTGATTTCAGTTTTAAGCGCCTTGACCGACGTCAGCCTAATACTTTGGTATTCGGGCCGACCGAGGACAGCGGACTACCCATATGTAAGGACTGCAGCAATGTGAGATGAAGAACATCGGATCTTTCTTGGTCTGGTGTGCAGAGAAATTCCCCTGAAAAGGGTAGGATTTGCTATCCACTGACCAGTGTATCACCACAAATTATTCTCAGAACCATAAGTCTAAGGTCATTTGCAGCTAAGCTGCAGGGTTGAAAGTGATATCCTGGGAGAAAGAAAAAGAGAAAGAAGAGCAGGAGGGGGGTGCTGTGCGAGTCCTTAACTAGGTTAGTCCAAATGAGCCAGGGCCAGTTTTCAGTGGAGACCTGAGGAGAAGAATTCCAACATAACTGAAAATAATTATATACATTCAAGACTGTTCAAACTAAAAATTACATACATTCAAGACAGCACAAATAAAAGATTAACAGTTGCTTAAAAAGTTTATACAAGATGAACTATCATGTAAATAAAGAGCAGAGATAAACTTGAGTAGGTAATGCAGGTGAAAATACCTATGGAGAGTAGAGAGAAAAGTTAAACATTCACAATGGCATTACATTGTATTATAAAAATAAATCCAGATAGGCAGCACAGCCTAGATGTGTTGCTATTCAAATAAAATGCAAGTACAATGAAACAGCTGAAAGCATAGACATTCTCTGTTCCTTTTTTGGAAAGGAACCCATCTTTAGTTTCAAGCTATTATTTGCCTTCTACTTCCTTTTGGATCCCTGACTTTTGTTTGGCTGGTATTTTTTCCTTGTTGGGAAGAACTTGGCTATATGAAGCATCCCAGATACCCAATGCATATTTGCCTCAATCATTCCTTTGAGAGCACAAAAACAATTCAGAACTTAAAGGTGTATTAAAGTGCAGCTTTTAAAATCAGAAAAGTTATAATTTATGTATCCAAGCATATAGTTTTAAAACAGAAGCAGCAACATCTGCATTTCTAGAGACTATCTGCACATTCCCAGCTCTCAAAGTATGCTTCAAAATGGAAGTCATATCAGAAAGCACTTCATTTATATTGCTCTGCAGGCAAGGATGCAGCAAAACATATAGCCTTACAGATTTACTAGAATCACCTTTTTACCCTGAATATCTAACCATTTCTCTATCAGGGGTTGTTGGGTTAGATAAAGCCAAGGACTTTTTATTTGAGCAGGCAACTGAGAAGACCACAATTGGGTCAGCAGTCGAATGAGAAGACACCTTTTCTGAGCCTTTTTAAGAACTGCTGGAATGGATACTGGTGTCCTACAGGCAACTTTACAAACATCTTCCATGGCTGGTGAAAGGGTATAGCCACAGAATTCAGTATCTTGTCCTCTACAAGGTCATATAACCTGCCTAGCTCTGGGGTAGCTAATGAGTGCTCCCAAGCAAAACTAAATCTGGCCAAGCAAAATTCAATCTAGCAATCCTCTGAGGAAAAGTGAACACTTATCTGGACTTAAGCTCGGGTTCACTTTCCAAAGAATCAATGTGACTGGACTCAAACTAGGAAACTGCTGTTGTATTCAGACTCCTCATCGTTCTCTGAAACAGAAAGGTCTCTAACCAAACTAGCACTAGAGTCATGAATGGGAACACAACCACCAGAATTGGTGATTTGCAGAACACTCTTCGCCACGGAAAGCACATCAGCCTTATAAAACAGTCATAATTTGATCAGCTGTATGAAAAAGCTTCTTTTTCTTATCTTCACTACTAGACAGAATATCTAGGGACAGAGAATTATGTCTGGCAAGGGGTCTCTTACCCAAGAATACTCCTACAGCTAAAAGGTTTGGTTCTCCCATAACTGTGCCAGGTACTGGAACAAGCCCTGGAAGAAGAACTCCCATTCCATAACGGCCAGCAAAACTATAATACATGGAGACTAGGCAAAAGGTAAGTGGTCTGTGGGCTGAGCAACGTCAGGGTTGCAACAGGTAGCACACACACTGGTGCAAAAGGCTGAGGGTTCTATTTCCACACATACCAGGCAGACAAAATGCTGAAACTGCAATGCAGCATAAATGGGATGCTGCTCTCCTGAGTGTGCCATCCTTAGGATGAAACATTAAACAAAGGCCCCATCTGCCAGCGTTCAAGGTAGCTCAGGTGGATGGAAAAGATCTCATGGAACTCATCAAAAAAAAGTAGGACGTTTCACCAATACATGGCCAAATTTCCCCTACTAGTGCAAATACTGCTTCAGGTTTCCCCTGAAGAGGCTACTAGCCTTGTGGGACTAACCCTGTCAACAAAGGGTAAATAAAGATAAAAGCTAACCGTTGGCTGAGGCATATATTTATTTTTCTTTTTAGGTGCAACTTGATTTGAAGGGGGGGAAGGGTACCAGAGTTAAGATACCAAGTCAGGGGAGAGAAAGTACAGTTTTATACCTACCATAAATGTAGATGTTCGAGTGCTAATACAGCTGCAGTAATCACAGATGGGTTCTCTGCCGTCAGGCGGGTCCTCGGTCGGCCGAATTCCAAAGTCTAGGTCCAGCGTCGGTTGTTGTCACTTTCTTTCCTGATGTCAGTGAGGCAGGTGTATATAAGACACAGCCGACGCCATTTTCTTCAGTCTTTCTTGCCCCAGATGTCAGGTGCCCCCAGAAGGAAGGCAATATATATATACATGCAATGCAATATAATCAAAAATCAGTAGTTGTAAGCAAATATACCATAGAAGGATAACCCAATCAGGTTGTATGAAGAGGGGTTAGACCCTAGGCCTTTACCAAGAGGGGAAGGAGGGAGGGAAACCTGTACTGCAGCTGTATTAGCACTCGAACATCTACATTTATGGTAGGTACAAAACTGTACTATGTTCATCGTGCATACAGCTGCAGTAATCACAGATGGGTAGAATCCCAAAGCTACGCACAGGGTGGTAGGCACTAGGTGGAACTGGGCTGAGCCAGAATGCCCTGCAACACAGCAGTGGCAAAGCCTGCTCTAGTTTTGGAATATAAAGGCAGGTGGTAGTGTTTTGTGAAGGTATGCACAGAACTCCAAGTGGCTGCCTCCAAAATATCTTTGGTAGGAACTCCTCTGAGGAAGGCTGTAGAGGTAGCTGTGGCCCTGGTGGAGTGGGATCTGATGCCTGCAGGGACAGATTTTCCATGATAGGAGTAACAAAACCGTATGCAGTGGCCTATCCGTTTTGAAACTGTCTGTTTGGTAACTGGCTTCCCTTGAGCTCCTACAGCATAGGACACAAAAAGTTGTTCTGATTTCCTAAAGGGCTTTGTTCTGTCCAAATAATAACGTAGCTGTCTATGGATGTCTAAGGAGTGTAGCAGCTTTTCCCCTTTGTTTTGAGGATTGGGGTAAAAGGTAGGTAAGTGTATGGCTTGATTTAAAGCTACCCTGGATACCACTTTAGGCATAAATGACGGATTGGTTCGAAGGGAAACCCTGTCCTGATGGAAGATGAGAAAGGGTTGCACAGCCATGAGGGCTTGTAGTTCCGAAACCCTACGAGCTGAGGTAATGGCCAGAAGGAAAGCTGTTTTCCAGGACAAATATTGCAAATCTGTTGAGGCAGCTGGTTCAAAGGGAGGCAATGTTAATTTTTCTAGAATGTAATTAAGATCCCAGGCTGGTACTGGTTGTTTCCTTGGTGGTCTTATATTCTTAGCCCCTCTGAGGAACTGTCTTAACAGTGGGTGAGAGAATAAGGGTGGATCCGTGCTGAATTCTGCAGAAATGGCTGAGGCATGGATTTTTACGGAGGAAAATGAAAGTCCACTGTTCAGCAGCTCAGCTAGATACTGGAATACCGGAGGCAAAGTCAGTTTTCTAGGGTCCTGGCCTTTTTTCTCATTCCAAGAGCAAAATCGTTTCCATTTGCAGAGTAAGCCTTTCTAGTAGATGGCCTTCTGGCCTCCAAAATGACATCCTGCACCTCTTTGGAGAGTAGGGTCTGTTGTGGTGTTAAGGAATTTTCCATGCAGAGAGACTGAGTGTTTTCAGCTGACTGTGAAGAGTTTTGTAGCTGTGCTGAGTCAGTAGAAGAGGCATTAGAGGTAGGGACCAGGGAGGAGTATGTATTAGGCTCCTCAAGAGTGGGTACCAGTGTTGCCTTGGCCAGTCTGGAGCAATCAGTATCATCTTCGGTCTGTCTGTTCTTGCTTTCAATAGCACCTTGGGCAGAAGAGGCAGAGGTGGGAAAGCGTAAACTGTCCATGCTGTCCAACTGAATGAAAGGGCATCCACTCTCCAGGCCTTTGGATGAAAGGTCCTTGAACAAAACTTTTCCAACTGATGATTCCTGTGGGAGGCGAAGAGATCTATGTCTGGCCTCCCCCACGCTTGGATTATCTTTGTAAACACTTGAGGATGCAACTTCCATTCGTGTGGATCTGTCATATTTCTGCTTAGATTGTCTGCCAGCGTGTTTTCCAAACCTGGCAAGTACTGTGCTTGAAGTTCGATTTGCCATTCCAGAGCCAAGCTCCAAAGTGTCATGGCTAGTCTGCACAGGGGGTATGAATGTGTTCCTCCTTGTTTGTTTAATGTACCACATTACTGTGGTGTTGTCTGTTCTTATCAATAATTGTCCTGGATGCAGGAGGTCTTTGAAAGCTGTAATTGCATTTATCACTGCTAGCATTTCTTTTTGATTGATGTGAAGGTGCTTTTCCTTTTTTGACCATTTGCCCTGAATGCACCTGTCTGTCATGTGTGCCCCCCAGGCGTAATCTGAGGCATCTGTTATGATGACTTGATTTGCTTGAGGCTTGCAGAATGGTAGACCTGTGTTTGCTTGACATGCTTGGGCCCACCATAGAAATTCCTGTTGCAAACATGGAATTATTGGTATTATTATTTCCAAACTGTGGCTGTGTTGAGACCATAGGTTTTTTTAGGTACCACTGAAGTTTCCTCATATGCAACTTTGCACATGGGATTAAAAGAATGCAAGATGCCATGAAGCCCAGAGTCTGCAGGATTTTCCTTGCAGTAAGCCTGGTACATTGCTAATATTTTGAAGTACTGAGTTAGTTGCCCCTGTTTTTCTGGCGTAAGATAGGCCATCTGGGTGTTTGTGTCCAAGTTGGCACCCAGGAAAGTTATTTTCTGAGATGGTGTTAGCCTGGATTTCTCTTTGTTGATTGTGTATCCCAGAGACTGCAGTAACCGTGTTACATAAGCCAGATGTTCCAGAAGTATGTGCTTGCTGTCCGCTTGGATCAGGCAGTCGTCCAAATAAGGGTAAATTTGTATCCCTTGAAGTCTGCAGTAGGCAATTACTGATGCCAGGCATTTCGTGAATACTCTGGGCAGTAGATAAGCCAAAGGGCAATGCAGAGAATTGATAGTGGATTGAACCTGCAAGAAATCTGAGGTATCTTCTGCAACTTTGTCTGATTGGGACATGCAGGTATGCCTCCTTGAGGTCCAATGTTACCAGCCAAAACTCCTTGCCCAGCATGGGAAGAAGCTGCTGTAATGTGAGCATCTTGAATTTTGGTACGAGTAAGAATGTGTTTAGGATGGCTAAGTCCAAAATGGGTCTCCAGTCGGTTCCTTTCCTTGGTACCAGAAATAGTCTGGAATAAAAACCTTGACCTTGTTCGTGAGTAGGTACCTCTTGAATAGCTTTCATGTCTATGAGCTTTGAAATTTGTAGTTGTGCCTCTGCCCTTTGATTGTGTGGCAGGTTTGGCATGCCTCTCATTTTTGGAAGAGTGTGAAAATGAAATCTGTAGCCCCTGTTTATAACATCCAGGATCCATTTGTCTGTTGTGACAATATGCCAATTTCTTGTAAATAATGCCAGCTTTCCTCCCAAGGGTGCTGCCAGCTGAGACTTGCTTGGCATGGAAAGGAGGAAGTCATTGGGTTTGTTTCCTGTATGGTTGTCCACTGTCTTCGCCACCTCTTGGTGCTGGAGTTTGCCATTGCCTGCCTCTATATGATCCTTGTGATTGTCCTCTGCCCCTTGTGCGCCTGTATCTACCCCTTTGGGGCTTGTCCGTGGCTGGAAAGGACCAGTTTTTAGAAGGCCAATTTCTGCTAAAACGTGGTGGTTGAACCTGTAGAAAAGCTTTGACAGTGCATAGATTTGGCTTTTTCTTCCATTTTCCGTAATATCTCCTCAGCGTTGGTACCAAATAACACATCCTTTTGTAAAGGAGCATCTAGAAGTTTAGCTTTCACATGAGGCAAGATTTGTTCCCTAAGCCAGGCGTGTCTACGAATGACTGATCCTGTAACAGCAGCTCTGCTTGAGGCCTCTAGGGCATCATAGCCACATTGTAAGGTGTGCATACCCACTTGTTCTGCACTATGAATCATATCCTGCAACTCCTTCAAATCTGGTTGTTCAGGTTGAGACATTTTATTTCTTAATTGTGATAACAGAAACTGCTGATATTTAAGCATATGAAACTGACAATTTAAAGCCCTCATGGCTAGGGTGGCAGAGGTGTATACCTTTTTTCCCCACGTTTCTAAGGATCTTGACTCTCTTTCGGAAGGTAGTGGATTCTTAGCAGTAGAGGCCTTCATTCCCTTGGAGCCTTGAGAAATGGTTTCAGGGTCAGCATTATGGCTTTTGTAAAGAAATTGGTGAGAGTTAGGAACTCTGTAGTACCTATCAGGCTTGACTGGGGCAGGAGGCAGGGAATCCGGAATAAGGCAAGCCTCCGAATAAACATCATCAAGTATGTCCAAGACAGGAGGTATCGCCAGAGGTCTGTGTTGAGGTAACAAAAGAAATTCCCTAAGTCTTTTCTTGGAATCAGAAAAGTCTTGGCCTTCCCAATGGAAGTGTTCCCTCAAGGTGTGCAAGGTTTCCCCAAAAGAAAAATCCTCAGGAGATACACAAGGAATGGACTGCTCTGCATCAGAATCTTCAAAAGGGGAGTAAGAGTATTCCTCTACATCAGAATGTTCTGAAAAAATGGAGCCCTGATCAGAAGAGGGAGAATCTTCCTCCACTCTGGGTCTCTTGTCTGGAGGGGGTTGGGAACCCCTGATAAGAGTAATTAAATCCTCAGCCATTTTAAGCATCTGCTTTTTAGGCATGGGGTCTGGAGATGGGCCCTGTGCAACAGGCCTCTTGGGATGCCTGGCTGATTTGGACTTAGTAAAGGCCTTAATGGAAAAGGAGGATGAGGGTCTAAAGACACCATGGGTGGAAGTGGACCTGTCCACATTAGGAGGCTCAACGCTCACAGTGGCTTCGGTGGTTGTAGTCTGGGTATGGGCCAAAGTACCTGCGGTCTCGGTTACAGAAGACACCACCAAAGAAGTGTCGTCGGTAGTCAGGGACTGCATATGCGTCTCGCTGAGAACCGGACCACGTGTAGCCGGTTTTGGCGTGGTGTCGGTCCTTGTCCTTGCGTTTTTTGGACAAAACGGTAGTCGGAGTCTCAGACGACATTTTATAATCAAAGGCTGTACCAAAAAAGTGTTGGGCGAACTCCGCCCGACGCTTAATAGTGCGTTTATTAAAAGTAGTGCAAAAGCAACAGCCAGAGATGTCGTGGTCTGGGCCTAAACAAGGTATGCAGAGGGAATGGAAATCCTTATGCGGTATTTGCTTCCCACAAGAAATACAATTGTTAACTTTTTCTGACATTGGTCTGAGGCAAGAAAAGTTTCACCAACGGGGTACTTAGCTTTAACGAAGACTTCGGTTTCCAATTTTTTCGTAAATTCAGGAGCTGGCTGACTGGCACTTGCGAACTGCTTCTGCTTCGGGCACCGCGCGGCAAAAAAGACTGAAGAAAATGGCGTCGGCTGTGTCTTATATACACCTGCCTCACTGACGTCAGGAAAGAAAGCGACAACAACCAATGCCGGACCTAGACTTTGGAATTCGGCCGACCGGGGACCCACCTGACGGCAGAGAACCCATCTGTGATTACTGCAGCTGTATGCATGATGAACATCATCAGCCACAGTAAATGACAGCACTGGAAAACGCATCACAGTACGCAAAAGTATGTATACACACAACTAACCTCTGTCAAACTGGGTTATCACAAAAAAACGGAAATGTATTCAGAATTTTTTTCAACTGACAGAAAAATTCCTGTATACAAAGTCTAAAACAGTGTTAAAAAATTAGCTACACACTAACCACATTAAACTGCCATAAAATAATCTTTAATAGCAATTTTACCTACATTTTCTTGTCAAGAGTAAAATCTCCACACTACTTTCAAATAACAACTTGTGTTAAAACTGCAACCAGTTGTTAACCCAGACCAGACTCACACACATAGCCGGCCTTAGGCATAGGCCAACTAGGCAGCTGCCTAGGGCGCCACTCTAACAGGGGTGATTTTCCAGTAATTATTTGGTGTAGGTAGACCAGGAAGGGGGCAACAGGTGGTGTGGTGGGGGGTGCCATGGAGCCCTAGGGCACCAGTTGATCTAAGGCCACTCCTGCTCACACATACGTAGAAATGCTGATAAATCCAAATTTGAAAATAAAACAGAGCAACAGTAAAGACAGGCCTGTAGTGTTTAACAGCACACATATATCTGCAGAAAGAGTAAAACAAACATTTGTCAAGCTAGAAGCTAAACAAACTGCCACAGACAGATATCCTCATAGTAATTACTGTAAACACAGACTGAACTTAAATATTAAAACATTTTAATCAAAAACAGAAAGAGAATGACGTATCCAATAAGTGAGAGGAAGGGGGTCACAAAATGGGGCTTCTGTGAAGGAGGAAAAAAAAAATCAGCGTAGGATCCTGTGAAGATATTCAAAGGACTTATTTGGATAGCAGAAAGATTGAACACTTGCTTCATGTGACAGCTAAAGCTTCCTTCTCAGAACATGCTCAACCAATCAGCTGTCACAGGAAGAAAGAGGGAGGGGAGTCCGCTTTTGAAAGCTGGCCAGTACTGAGAGTTACCTTGGCAGATAATCATTCCCACTGCCTCAGTGACATTTTGGGTTAACATCTAAACTGTGTTTTTGAAGTGTAAGAAAGTTTAATACTTTTGAGAAAAGTCCCAAAATGGGCTTCACCAAAACTACTAATATGGGGTGAAAATGGACATAAAGAATAAATAAGGAATTTTGAAGATATATATTTTTTATGGTTTACATGAAAGGGACATTGCATCGAGCAAATAAGAGATGAGGAAGGAGAAAATATTAGGAATGTAAGTACTGTACATAATCAAAGGAGTGTTTAGACTTAAATATGTGGTACTTGCGTATTATCGCAACCACTTTTTCGAGGTAATACCGCTCGCTTCCTGCTGTGTTGATTTAACTAAGTATGTACAGGATCACATTGACAACATTAACTTTATTAAAAATCCTTGTTTAGGTAGGAAAGGCGGTATGACATGTGAGGAATGACTGCTTGTTTCAAGCTATGCCGTTTCCCCAACATCACGTCACTGGAGATGCATTTTCCCACAGCACTTTTGTGCAACACGCATTCCATCTCTCAAGCCGCGAGCCGCTTAATGTAACAGACCCACACGCTGACAGTTGTCCACTTGTCTACTACTTCTTGACGGCTACAAAAAAAGAGAAGAGACCAAAAAAGGGGGGGGGGGGGACAAAGCTGTCAAACTTTGTTGTGCAGCATAGTTTCTTAATAAAGGTGATGGCAGGGAATGCGGTGACAAGCCTTAATATCCTTTTATACCTTCTTACTGGTACCATTATCAGCGCTGACATGCGAGGAGGAGGAGTACATTCCGACGGCTCGTCAGTGCATCAGCGATCAAGAAGCGGCGAGCGCAAAAAACAGCACAAGTACACCAAAACCATGATCTGCACCATTTCCCACGATACCCCTGTTTAAAACAATCTTTCAACGTGAAGGAAAACACACTTCTTGACATAACGGCAGCATGACCGTCTACATCTGCACACGGAGAAGCGAGCGGTATTACCTTGAAAAAGTGGTTGCGATAATACGCAAGTACCAAATATGTAAATAAACATTTTCTCCAAAAAAAAAAAAAAAAAATTGCCACTGGATCTTTTACTTACATCTGAGCTACCACCATCCCAGGCAGATGGGAGTTTGGTTTAGCATCTCATCTGAAGGATACCAGCTCAGGAGCATAGCACTCCCCTGATGCTACACAATGTCGGTATGAGAAAAATAATCCAAACACTTGGTGTGGGGACAGAACACAGACGTTTCTGACCCTGCTGGCATTAAACGTGAACATACTACTTTTTGAGCCATTGAAACAGGATACCAAGACACAAGATGATGGAAATTATGAGAATGCTTGCTGTAGCCAGTGCTCTACTTGCAGACTCAGCATCAAGGTGAACTCTCTTAGGGCAATGTTGCATTCCTACTGAACTGCATGAGTCGGCATTTTAATTTATGATCATCTTATTTTAAAATCAAAACATACACAAGTGTTCAGGGATGGCCATGCAAAAAAAAAAAATCAATATAATTAACAAATGTGTAATTTTTAATGTATATTTAATATGTTGGAGCTTTTCTTACCGGGCCTCCACTGAAAAGGGCTTTTTGACTAAGACCAGTCAGACAAACCCAGTAAACAAAAGCAAATAAAATACAATTCAAGGAGGTATCATGGAGGAAGGCTTTTGATGCTGACATAGCTTTGTCAGACTTTCATGATATCCACAGAGTATTTTACTATTCACCATTAAAGACAATAATTTGAAAGGCACATTGGTAACCAATGGTCAGCAGCTTTTCTTTTTGCATCCATTACTAAAGGAAATAAATGTATATCTTTACCTATGGACTGTTTTTGTCTATACTGCACCTGAGCCACCTGTGTACATTTACAAAGTAAAAGCAGACACTCTCCCCGGACAGAGTACTGCACGAAGAAAACTGGTAAGTGAAATGACAGATCTGAATTAGTCTCCACAGCTACATTATGCAAGAAAGAGGGACTGGCTTGCAGCTGGTTACTCTTTATAAGAGCCACTTAAGACAAATTCGTAGAGAGGTCATGCAGCTCAGAAAGTAAATGCCACTAGAAAGAATGCCTTCAAAGATAAAGATTTAACTCTACTGAAATGGTAGGCTCAAACAAGGAATGGTGGGCCTCTCTCACATAAAACAATTTGGTATGAGAAGTGTTGCACATAAAGGCCTTATAAATTTATAGTGAAGCCAAGGGCTTTGAGCCCCTACTAGTACTGGAGAGAGATACAGCTGTTAAATGGACTCTGAGGGAGGAATAACCAAAGAGTGTGTTAAAGGACACTTAAAAGCACCGAAGGACCAAAAACACTGATGAGGTAATGGTATTCATGCTCTTGAAGAAAACAAAAAAAAAATCTTTCCAAAGTCGTCTTATAGTCTGTTGGGAAGAGGAAATGACGGAAATCATATTCAAGTTTAAGTTGAGATCTGGAGGACCTCTGGTGGTGGGGTAAATCAAAATGGGTTTGTGATAAGGACTTAATATAAACAGCTACACAACAACTGATGCAAAATGAATGAAAACATGGCAGAAAATTGTTGTCATTTGTGCACAGGCTATATGGAATGGGTTTTAATCTGGTCTTAGCTGAGCTAACTTTTAAGACTTGGTGCTTGATGTTGAGCTTCGGTTTTAATTAGTATTTTGAAATTTGGGGACATGTGGAAGTGATTTTATTACACTTGTGCTATTTGTACCTGAACTGAACACAAACATCTGCTACTGGTTGTCCTCCTGCACTTCCTAATTTTGCTGGCTTGTTTAGTCCCATGGCACGACTCCTACATTTTTTAATTTGCTAGTTGTTTTCACTTTCCACTGATTTCAACCGTTACTAAATGTTCGCTGTTGCAGCTGTCATGGTTAATATTAATCATTCTAAATGCATCAAATACAATCTTTTGTGCTTGGATCTGGTCTTAACTGGACTACTGGACATACTTTCATTAAATACTTAAACATACCACCTGCACTAGAAAGTACAGGTTTGTACCTACCATAAATGTAGATGTCCGAACAGGATTGCATCTGCAGTCCTTACAAATGGGTTGTCCTGTCGTCAGGCAGCCCTTCGGTCGGCCGGATTCCAAAGTCTGGGTCTGGCCTCGGCTGGTGTTGCACTTCACCCGACGTCATAGCTGCAGTTCTTCGCGTATAAAGGCATCAGCCGACGCCATTTTCCTCCGTGTTTCTTGCCCCAGATGCCAGTTGCCCTCTTGGATAGCTAAATTTTGGATAAATGCCAATGTTTCCAAATAGTAGAAGGCAAACACAAAAAATAATCATGTATGTACATATATACAAACAAATACACCATAAGAGATCCCCCCCAGCTAGCTATTAGGTGGGCAAATACCCTAGGAAAACCACAGAGGGGAAGGAGGGTGGGTAATCCTGACTGCAGATGCAATCCTGTTCGGACATCTACATTTATGGTAGGTACAAAACTGTACTATGTCCTTCAAGGATGCATCTGCAGTTCTTACAAATGGGTAGAATACCATAGCCAAACTAGGGGAGGAGGAAGAAGAAATTATGGTGTAGTTAGGATCCCTTGCAAAACAGCAGTGGCAAACCCTGCTCGGGATCTAGAGTATAAAGGTAAGTTATAATGCTTGGCAAATGTATGCACGGAGGTCCAAGTAGCAGCCTCTATAATGTCCTTGGTAGCCACTCCTCGTAAGAAAGCTGTGGTAGTGGCTGTAGCCCTTGTAGAATGAGGCCTTATGTTCTGTGGAATTTGCTTTCCATGGTAGGAGTAACAGAATCTAATGCAATTTCCTATCCACTTGGAGATTGTCTGTTTGGAAATTGCTTTTCCTTCCCTTCCTGTTGCATATGCTACCAGAAGCTGGTCAGTTTTTCTATTGCCCTTGGTTCTGTCCAGGTAGTAGCGCAACTGTCTATGTACATCCAAAGTATGCAGCAGTCTTTCCCCCCTGTTCTGTGGATTGGGGAAGAAGGTAGGTAGGTGGATTGCCTGGTTTAAAGACACTCTGGATACCACCTTAGGCATAAATGTAGGATTAGTTCTCATGGACACTCTATCTTGATGGAAGATTAGGAAGGGTTGTACTGCCATTAAAGCCTGTAGCTCAGAAACCCTTCTTGCTGAGGTAACTGCCAGCAGGAAAGCAGTTTTCCAGGATAGGTGTTGAAGATCTGCTGTTGCTGCTGGTTGAAAGGAGTGTCAATTTTTCTAGCACAAAGTTCAAGTCCCATGCTGGTAATGGTGGTTTCCTAGGAGGTTTTACATTCTTAATTCCTCTCAGAAACTGCCTGAGTAGAGGATGCGAAAAGACAGGGGATCAAGCTGTATTCTGCAGAAATAGCTGATGCATGTATCTTGATGGAGGAATAGGACAGGCCTGTATGGAAAAGCTCTGCCAAATACTCCAGGATGTTGGCAATGTCTACCTTTGACACATCTTTGCCCCTCTCGGTACTCCAAATGAGAAACCTTTTCCATTTTCCTGCATAGTTCCTTCTTGTTGAGGGTCTGCGGGCCTCAAGGATAATGTCTTTAACCCTTTGGGATAAATCTGGGTTAGTTGCTCTTATGTAATGTTCCAGGCAGTCAGTTGCAGCGTTTTCAGGTTTGGATGCAGGATGTTGTAGTCGCTCTGAGTTAACATCAAAGGAATCAGGGGTAGAGTCCACATTTTCCCCCGAGACATGCTCCTCAGTAATGGGTACCAATGTTGTCTTGGCCAATCTGGAGCTATCAGAATGATCCTTGGACGTTCCTCTTTGATTTTCAATAGCACCTTGTGCATCAAAGGAAGAGGTGGGAATGCATATGCTGTTAGGCCTTTCCAACTGAAGGATAGAGAGTCCACCTTCCAAGCAAGTGGGTGGTGCGTCCTTGTGCAGAATTTCTTGAGCTGGTGATTGAGTGGGGATGCGAATAGGTCTATTTGTGGCAGTCCCCATTTCTTTGTGATGGCCTTGAAGATGTCCGGGTGTAGCATCCATTCGTGAGCATCCGAGGTAGTTCTGCTTAATATGTCTGCTAGGATGTTTTCTTTTCCCGGTACAAAAATTGCTTGTAACCGAATGTTGCAACTCAGAGCCATATTCCATAGGTCCAGTGCCATCCGGCATAGAGGGTATGAATGAGTGCCTCCCTGTTTGTTGATGTACCACATGACTGTGGTGTTGTCTGTCCTTATCAACTGGCCTTCTTGCAGGAATGGTCTGAAATTCTGGATTGCTAGTTTTACTGCCAGCATTTCTTTTTGATTTATGTGCAGGTGCAGCTGATCTGGAGTCCATAAGCCTTGTATGCACTTGTCCAGCATGTGGGCCCCCCAACCGAGGTCTGAGGCGTCCGTTGTGATGGTTTGGCTTGGTTGAATGCTGTGGAAGGGCACACCTGGGTTTGCCTGGCATGCCTGAGCCCACCATAGGAACTCTTGTTTCAGGCATGGAATTAGTGGTATTTCGGTTTCTAAGCTGTGCCTGTGTTGAGACCATAAATTCGTTAGGTACCACTGTAGCTTTCTCATATGCAGTCTGGCATGGGGGACCAGGATTATGCAGGATGCCATGAAGCCCAAGGTCTGCAGTACTTTCCTTGCTGTTAGTTTGTTCTGCTTTGTTAATGCCAAGTGTTCTTGTTTTTCTGCAGTTAGGAATGCCATCTGTTTTACTGTGTCCAATTCTGCACCTAAGAAGGTTATTCTCTGGGATGTTATCAGTCTTGACTTTTTTATATTGACTGTGTATCCCAGGGCTTGTAGTAAGCAAATGACTCTTTGTAAGTCTTCTGTTAGCTTGTTTTTGTTGTCCGCTTGTATCAGGCAGTCGTCCAGGTATGGATATATTTGGATTCCCTGAAGCCTGCAGTGAGCGATTACTGATGCCAGGCATTTCGTGAACACTCTGGGCGCAGTAGATAAGCCAAAGGGCAATGCTGAGAATTGATAATGCTCTGATCCTGCAAGAAATCTGAGGTATCTTCTGCAATTTGGTCGTATGGGAACGTGCAGGTATGCCTCCTTGAGATCTAGAGTTACCAGCCAATACTCCTTGCCCAGCATGGGAAGAAGTTGCTGTAGGGTCAGCATTTTGAATTTTGGAACAATGATGAATGTGTTTAAAGCGGACAGGTCGAGAATAGGCCTCCAATTTTTTCTTGGTACCAGGAATAGTCTGGAGTAAAATCCCTTGCCTTGTTCCATAGATGGTACCCTTTCCACAGCCCTCATCTTTGCTAATTGGGCTATTTGTTTTAGAGCTTCTGTCTTTTGATTTGGTGGTAGGTTTGGCATTCCTCTTTTTCCTGGTAAAGTGTGGAAATGAAGCCTGTAGCCTTGGTCTATAGTTTGCAAAATCCACTTGTCTCTTGTGATATAGTGCCAGTTTTTTGAAAATAAGGCTAACTTTCCGCCTAAGGGTGCTGCTATTTGTTCCCTGGTAGGCGGTGCCAGAGCCAAGTCACTGTGATTGTCCTGTTGCAGTGGTAGTAGTTGCGTCTGTGCCTCGTTGGTTGTTACCTTGCCACTGGCGTCCCCTGTAGGCACCTCCTCTGGATTGATTTCTGCCTCTTGAACGCCTATTCCTGCCTCTCTGAGTTTTAGAGGAGTCTGGAAAGGACCAATTTTTGGAAGGCCAGTTCCTGCTAAACCTTGGAGGCTGAACCTGTAAGAAATCTTTCACTGTTTGTACAGATTTTGCCTTCTCTTCCATTTTCTTCAGTACCTGTTGAGCAGGAGAACCAAATAAACTGACCTTATCCATAGGAGCATCTAATAGTTTTGCTTTAACATGATCCGGCAAGACCTGTTCCTTTAACCATGCATGCCTTCTTACAACTGTGCCAGTCATGGCTGATCTAAAGGAAGCCTCCAGTGCATCATAGCCACATTTTAAGGAATGGTTACTAACCTGCTGAATGTTATGCACCATTTCTAGAACATATTTCTTATCTAAAGAATCATCAGAGGACAGTTTCTTAGTTAACTGATTAAGCATAAACTCCTGGTATTGGATCATATGAAACTGACAGTTCAATGCCCTAGCTGAGAGAGTAGCAGAGGTGTATACTTTTTTACCCCATCTCTCTAAGGACCTGGATTCCCTTTCAGAAGGGAGAGGGTTTTAACTGAGGTCGAAGCTACTGCCTTAGGCCCCTGGGAGATAGTCTCGGGATCTGCAAAGGAGCCTTGTATAAATGGTGATGAGTGTCCGGGACCCTGTAGAACCTATCGGGCTTAGCAGGGGCTGGAGGTAAAGTATCAGGAGCAGTGCAAGCATCATTAAATGCATCATCCACAACAGGAAGAACTGGAGGTATAGCTAAAGGCCTATGTTGTGGTAAATGCAAAAAGGTCCTAAGCCTTTTCCTTGAATCTGAGAAATCTTGTCCCTGCCATTGGAATTGCTCTCTCATGGCATGTAAAGTTTCCCCAAAGGAAAATTCCTCTGGTGGAGAGGCAGAAGGAATCGATTCCTCAGCATCGGAATCTTCATAAGTAGGAAAAGGAGCCTCTGGATGGTCTGTATTGTCTGTATCATCAGAAGAATCATCTGAGGACACTGGCTCAGGGGCTCTGCCCTAGGTCTCTTTTCTGGAGGTTGAGAGGCCCTGTCTGGGTGAGATTGGGATCCCTTATTAAAGAGATGAGATCCTCTGCCAGAGTAAGCATTTGGGAACTGGAACCGGGCCTGTGAGAGGGGCTTAACAGGCACAGACTTAGAAGTTTTGGCTGCTTTAGCCCTGGCAAAGGCCTTTATAGACATGGCTGCAGGCGGCCTAGCAGCACCACGTGCAGGGGTAGAAACATCCAAAGGGATGGTGTCCGATAATTCTTGTGAAACCACAGTAGCAGGTAGAACTTCAGAGGCCGATTCAACCAGGGTAGAAGGGGCCTCGGTAGTAGTCATGGATTCGGCTGAAGATAGAACCGTTTGCTCGGTTTCGGCCGAAACAGAGACACTCGCGGTTTGCTTAACCG
Organism: Protopterus annectens; assembly: GCF_019279795.1. NCBI lineage: Eukaryota > Metazoa > Chordata > Ceratodontiformes > Protopteridae > Protopterus > Protopterus annectens. Next base: position 233,198,391 of record NC_056740.1, on the reverse strand, counting down.
TGGTTTCGGCCGAAACCGCGAACCGCGAGTGTCGGTCCTTTTCTTTGCGTTTAACAACTTGAGAAGTCGGAGGATCCGACGGCATTATGTACGCAAAATCTGAGCCGAAAAACTGTTCAGCAAACTCCGACCAACGTCTAAGCGTCCGTCGGTTGAAAGAAGCACAGGCTAGACAAGCTGCTACGCCGTGGTCTGGGCCTAAACAAGGTAAGCAGTAAGAGTGGAAATCTTTATGAGGTATTTGTTTCCCACAAGTTAAACAGTTATTCACTTTTTCTGACATCGGCTGAGGCAAGAAAGAGTCCCCAACGGGGTACTTAGCTTTTTAGAAGTCTTCGAAGTAGTATTCGGTAGTAGTAATCTCTGGATCTGACCGACCGGCACTTGCGAACAGCTTCTGCTTCGGGCGCCACGCGGCAAGAAAGACTGAGGAAAATGGCGTCGGCTGATGCCTTTATACCCGAAGAACTGCAGCTATGGCGTCGGGTGAAGTGCGACACCAGCCGAGGCCAGACCCAGACTTTGGAATCCGGCCGACCGAAGGGCTGCCTGACGACAGGACAACCCATTTGTAAGGACTGCAGATGCATCCTTGAAGGACATCTGCCCGTTTCCCTTCTTCTCTTCAGTTGTCAACAAGACAATATATGTATACATATTGATATGCAAAGGTTTAACAAATTGACTAAAATGGAGAATTATTCTGGGCTTAAGATAGTGATTTTAATGCCAAATGGCTAATACTTTCAGTATCAGAATAAACCATTTCCAGCATATAAAGCTTAAGTATGGCCTAAATTGTTCAAATTTAACATGCCATTAAGAAAGAATTCCATATACTTCTGTTTTGCACATTGCCAATGATAAAGGTGCCCCACAAAGCTGTCACATCTTAAATGAAGGCCTGAAAGATTATTAAAACAAGAGATGATCTAGTACGGGTAAAGATACATGACAAGAGACAGCCATACCAGCTAAATAAATTAAGGCGGCATAACAAGTCTAAACTACATAGATTATATTTTATCAAAGGACTGAAACTTCACAGCAAAAAAGTAATTTACAAATGTCGAAAACAGAAGACAAGTAGGCATTATGAAAGCTTCCAAGCATGATGCAGTATGATGCACAGCTTGTATCAAATGTGCTTGGGATAACTGTCTGCCTCTAAGAAAGCAATCACAGCAAAATGAAGCAGGAACAGAGCAAGAGAAAAACATTAGAATACTACAATGCAACTAGTTTGGTGTCACAAGTTAATACCAGTCAGAATGGTACAGAAACAGATAGATCAGTTACCAAACTCAGTAGCATCTAGAGATGCACAAAAAATGCTCTGGTAGAATTATCACACTATACTTAACAATTCCTTTTCTATGACTAGATCTATGCGTTTTCGAACACTTGAAGACCACATTAGCCCTTGTAAAAGGCACCACTAAGATTGTGGTGAATGTTGCACAAAACACAGACATGATCTGAAGGTCTGCTCAAAGATATAGTTTACACCACATTTGCAGCCCAGGAGGTGTTCTGGGAATAGTTAACCACCTCTAGAAACTGCTTCTGCAAGCACAGTGGAGGACCAATGCTAACAAGAATAGGGAAGGTTTTCTTTAAAAAACTTCAGCAACCTAATGTTACAGTAAGTACAACATTCTCATGCATAGGCACCAATTATCAAAATTGTGGAGCCCAGGATGGAACAATGTGGATGAAACCCGAGGGATTCTCCATAAACCTTTTCTGAAAATAAGGAATCTGAATTGTCTTTTGTCTCACCTGTGTCAGAGTCCCAAGACAAAAAGCTACTAACGATTCTAACCACACTAGTCTACCAACTTATGAAAACGGTAAATAATGTCTAGGAGGTAATAAAGACTGCTCTGCTGGATGTAAACTGAAACAAACTAAGGAATTTAGACAACATTCACAATTTGTAATAGAAATCTACTCAAGGTCACCTCTGGGCAAAAAAGGTTCTTGATTATGCTAAATACTGTACTTTTTATCCTACTGTAACACAAGGGAAAAATTGATTTTTATCTACTTCAGACAACCAAAGTTAGATTTGTGTGATGATGGTAAAGGGATTTTCCATATATTTTCTCTCTCTCAACAAATAAAAACAATACAAACAAACCTGGAAAGACTAGAGTCCTGTACAAAACATTTTTGAAGTTACACTGTTTAGCCATTACATTTTTTTCTGGCTAGGGAGGAAGAGAACTACTAAAAATGTGGCAATTTTTTTAGAAGACATTAATGGATTTCCAAGAGGTACAACACAGGATTATTAAAACAGTTCCACTATACCAATGCAGGAAAGCTGCAAAAATAAGCAGAGCTATACTTCAGTGATTTTGCTGCTACACAGTACTGTAAAACCAACAAGCAGTTTAGAGAAAACTACCTAATTTAACCCTCACAGTGACACACCACCAGTCTATAAAGGTGATTGACTGGTTAATGCTGCTTCAGAGAAGTTAAGAACAAGTCTGTTGAGGCTAACAAACTACGACCGAATAGCAACTTTGGTATTGGTGAAATCAGAATCCAGAAAACGTGTCCTCAGCAATGATTCTAACTTTTAAGTACACTCAATACTTTAAAAACAGTGTGTATATGAAAATAAAATCAGCAGATCATTCTTACTTTGTACTGAAAGCATGCAAAAACATTAAACCAGAAATGTCATCTGTGCTACTGGAAACAAGATTTCTAACATGATACAACTGTTATAGGTTGCAATTGCTAGAGTCGAAATCTGTCTTGAAAGTGTCTTGAGTGGTCAGCTTTAATGAAGCAGTAGTCTGCAAAATTAGACCATATGCACTTGCCATAAAATGGTTAAATAAAGGCCAATTTAAAAGGCTCTCTGGATGTCTGCCATCATTACAGCCCCAAAGGATTTTTTTTGACACTGTAGTATTTCAGCTGACACACCCAATAAAGGAAACCTACATACCCACCATATTCTGTAGCATGCAATTAAAAATGTATGCAGTCTTTCAAAACTTCACAGAATAGCAATAGCTACAAAGAAATTATGAAATGTTATTAAACTTAATGGGCATATAATTACATTTTTTTAATTCTGGCTAGGGAGGAAGAGAACTACTAAAAACGTGGCAATTTTTTTAGACGACATTAATGGATTTCCAAGAGGTGCAACACAGGAGTTCCACTATACCAATGCAGGAAAGCTGCAAACATAAGCAGAGATATATTTCAGAGATTTTGTTGCTACACAGTACTGTAAAACCAACAAGCAGTTTAGAGAAAACTACCAATTTAACCCTCACATCACCAGTCTATAAAGGTGATTGACTGCTGCTTCAGAGAAGTTAAGAACAAGTCTGTTGAGGCTAACAAACTACGACAGAATAGCAACTTTGGTAATGGTGAAAGGGCAGGGCTTGAGAGGCATATGGCCAGTTTGCCTATTTCAGAGAGAGTTTTTTGTGGCACAATGCCGCTTTCTAGCGAAGAATGGAGAGTGGCATTAAAGTTCTGCATGCATGGATATTGAAATAGAAGGGTGGTACTGAATGTTTCAAGGGTGGAAGCACTCAAGCATTTTTTTTTTTTTTTTTTTTTTTTTTTTTAATAATCATCATCACTGCATATCCCACCTCTTGGGAAGTTTAGGGCACACAAAAAATCCCTGCAATCAGAAGCAGATGACAGCCCTGATGTCTCAATCACCAATACCCCCTAGAGATGTTGGAATGCTTTGCCAGCTGTACCTTTAAGTTGGAGGTCCTGGCCAGGGGTAGTCAGCTGGTTGCTCAAAGTGGGGGGGACCAATAGCCTGCAGATGATTATCCTGGCCAAAAGAGCAAAAAAAAAAAAAGAAGTAAAACATTTAAATTGAAATCAAAACAGGCCACATGTTCAGATAAAATTGTCAGCATGGTGGAAGATGTGATACAATCTGAGGCAGGGGTAAATGCTGTGCTTTCTGGAAAACCTGGCATGTGACTAACAGACATATCGGCAGGTAATAAATACAATGGTAGGGCTTCCATGATTAAAAGAATACATTCTGGAAACTACAGCTCTAATGCGGTTTCATCACAACTATGGCTGCTATGCATTTAAGTATCGCCACAAAATCAGAATCCAGAAAACGTTTCCTCAGCAATGATTCTAACTTTTAAGTACACTCAATACTTTAAATTACAACATGTTTTATGTTAGTTCAGATTAAAAACAGTGTGTATATGAAAATGACTACAACAAACAAATCAGCAGATCATTCTTACTTTGTACTGAAAGCATGCAAAAACATTAAACCAGAAATGTCATCTGTGCTACTGGAAACAAGATTTCTAACATGATACAACTGTTATAGGTTGCAATTGCTAGAGTCAAAATCTGTCTTGAAAGTGTCTTGAGTGGTCAGCTTTAATGAAGCAGTAGTCTGCAAAATTAGACCATATGCACTTGCTATAAAACGGTTAAATAAAGGTCAATTTAAAAGGCTCTCTGGATGTCTGCCATCATTACAGCCCCAAAGGATTTTTTTTGACACTGTAGTATTTCAGCTGACACACCCAATAAAGGAAACCTACATACCCACCATATTCTGTGGCATGCAATTAAAAATGTATGCAGTCTTTCAAAACTTCACAGAATAGCAATAGCTACAAAAAAATTATGAAATGTTATTAAACTTAACGGGCATATAATTCCATTGGATTTGTAAAATCCATAATTTTGATCTAGTTTTTCTTTTGTCACTGAATCCGTTTGTCTTCGCACTGCCAAAGTGTTCATGGCAGTGAAGCAGATCCAGTTGACACACCAGTTCTCTATATTAGAATAACTTAGCTTATGAGGAAAAAATTAATAATGTGACTACACCTTCTAAAAAGAGTTACCAGAATGAAGACTTATCAAAGAAGCAGACCTGAACTGCTGTGATGCATGTTGTGGTCTGCCACAGTGTGTTATATTAAAATGTTTACTTTTCTGCTGTAGGGCAGGGCTGCAATGTGAATGGAAATATGGCTAGGAGGAATTCAATTGAGAATACTTTTTAAAAAGGGAATATTCAGCAAATTCTGACACCTATGAAACGGCTATAAAAACAAAGCCTGCAAGCTATGTCATCTTCATGTTTCCCATCCACCTATCCAAGCTGTACTTGGATTTGGCCAGGCATGAACTTTACGTAGATGGGGAGTCTGCTCCAGAGCAGTAGTGTCCTCTGGAAGATACACATGTCTCGCCAAACCATTCTGTTGATGTTGCAGAAAAGGTTTAGATGCCCACATACAGTATTTAAGATGCCATTTGGCTTGCTGATGTGTAGTAAATCCATTAATACTGTGTGGAAGGATGCCTTGCATGTCAAGACACAAATCACCTCTTAGCAGTCTGTAGGATACAAAATCTCTATGGGTGTTTCAGTTGCTGCACAAGTCTAGACAGATGCATGCCAAACTGGGCATTATACTCGATGATGGGCCTAATGAGGGCTGAGTAAGAGAGGGACACAATGACATCTCTAGATGTAAACACAAACCCTTTGTTTATAAACTGTGCAGCATAGGACTTTCTTACAATGGACATATGTCGATCAAACGTTAGGTCAGTATCCACACAAGATCCTAAATCCCAAACTGGGTCAAACTCTTAGGAATATAGCATTATGTACTACAAAAGCTGGATACACAGCAAAAGAAAAAAAAAAAACATTAAAGATGCAGACCTGTCAGTGTCAAAGACAGATATGCAGAAGAATTATAAATTTCCTTCTTATTAAAATATTTACTTATAAAACTGGAAGACCAAGAAAACAGAGGTAGGTGTAACCGGTTAAGGATTTTGTCTGGTAATACTAACTCCCTACTCAGAGCCAGAGAGTAGGCAAAACTGGTCTGGTATCCCTTTCCATCAAGTTAATATGGATGGACAACACACTTGAAAAAAATGTGTTACAGTGGAAGTTTTTTTTTCATTTTTAAACTGCTTAAAACATCAGGGAGAAAAAAATGCTTGCAACAGATCATAGCGCACCAGATAAATACTTCAAACACAACTCATTAATTGTAAAGCAGTCAACTACAGTCTCTCTCTCTCTCTGTGTGTGAGCAATGAACTGCTGGAATACAACTGGCTGCAAAACTCTGGAATTTTCTCCCTACCACCCTCTGAAATACTCAGAGCCACTCAAACTTCAAAACTCTTATCCAATCTCACCTCCTTGCAAAGAGGGAATGTTCCTATACCCCTATCACATAAAGTCTAACACTATCTCCCATGCACTATATACCTCAGCCTTCTATCACTGTGCTCTCTTACCCTTTGCCTCTACTTCCTCTCCTAACCTATACCTCAAGATTCCCCCCAACCCACTCCCTTTCTCCACTATTTACCACCTTTTACCTCTCCCACCTCACCGTCTTCTCTCTGCCCTCTCCTCATATTTATAATTTAGTAGCAGCAAAACACAAGTTTTGAAGCAGAAGTTCTCAGGGGAGAACATGCAACAGAGACGCCACCAAAGACAGTAACTAACTTGTTTTTCAATTTATCCACATTTATATTGTCTGAATCTGATATTAGCCTCCTAAATAGAGGCTTGACATTTATACCATCGCAAGAAAGTAAGTTAGAAAGTTTATTAATTGACCTGAGGATGTTTGGTCGTATGTTAGCTTTGAAACTGCTTTTCTATAGTAATAAGACATGTGATTCAGGTGAAAATAATGAATTTCCATGTTTTAAACAAAAAAGCACCCCCCCCCTCACCCACCCACATAGAAGGTTTTATCAAATCATGTGAAATTAGTTTTTATAAATACTTTTTTAGTGAAAAAAGAAAATGTTTGTTCTTCAATATGAATACTGATGAGAGATTATCCTTGAAGAAATTAATGAACGAGTCATCCATAACAATCAGACCTGCAGATAAAGGAGGTGACTTAGTGTTATTTAATACTGAATATTATGTTTCTTCCATGTCACAGATGCTAGGAGACCGAGATACATATATAATGATTACGAATGAAGAACTTTTAAATATGTTGAAAAAAATAAATGATGAGTTATATGACATGTTAATGTGTTATCAGATAAATAAAGGAAGTATATGACTTTTTAGTTATTGAACATCCTCAAATACCAACTATAAAAGCCTTGCCTAGAATGCATAAAGATATACTCCCACCACCCATTAGACCTATTGTAGATAGTGATGGATGGGTTAACACAGAAAATATCCATCTTCCTAGAGAAAACTTTGAGGCCCATAGTAAACAAGATTCCTACTATTCTAAGGGACAGTTATCAGTTTCTGGATTCAATAGATCAGTTAGAAGTTGATCTACGACCAGGAATCCATTTATTAGTGACACTAGATGTATGAAATTTGTTCACGTGCATCCTGAACGAACAAGGCATACAAGCTATTTGTTGTAATAAGGCAATATTGATTTGTCAATTATTACAACTTGTCCTCTCCAATAATGCTTTTTCTTTTTAGGGCAATTATATTTACAAAAATGGGGTGTTGCAATGGGAACACCCTGCGCAAATACATACGCTAATTTAGTGGTTAACCATTGGGAGAGAGCATTTATTTACAAATTAATTATTCAAGAGAATTCTTTTATATGCTAGGTTCGTAGATGATATACTAATTGTATGGGAGGGCACAGTGGAAGAATTTGAGAGTTTCTTATGTCATCTCGAAAGTACATCTAGTTTCTTAAAATTTACAATGGAAGCCTCTGATACAGAGGTCAATTTTTTGGATTTGAATTTGAGTATTAAAAAAGGCAAGATTAGCTCCACATTACATAGAAAAGAATGTTGGAAGAATACACTTCTCAGTTACAATAGTATGCACCCGAGACATGTATTCAAAGGTATTATAAAAAGTCAATTATGTAGGTTAGATAGAATCTGTAAAGAGGATTCGGACTTTACACTACAGGCTGATAAGTTGGAAAGTTTATTTATACAGAGGGGTTATAGCAAGACATTGGTGAGAAGTTAGGAATCAGGTGAAGAGAGCTATAGGTACGCCGAATGAAGGAGAGATAGCTGGAGTGAATTATACTAAAAACAAGAAACAAACTAAGATACAATGAGAAAATACACTTACCACCTATACCAATGACAATAGAGTAATTAGAGAAATTATTATTAGTCATTGGCAAATATTAACTATAGATAGTAAGACACTAGAATTAGTAGGGCATGTCCCTAGTTTCACATATCGAAACAGCAAGAATCTAAAAAGATTACTATGTACTACACATAATAAAAAGGAAACAATAGTTACTCATATCAGGACCAAGTCTGGAACATTTTCTTGCTATAATTGTAACATGTGTAAATACATTACAGGGGTACAGACATTTACTCATCCAGTGTTGAATTATTCATTTACCCCTAGGTTTTTTGCATCTTGTAATACATGTAACATTATTTATTTAGTCACCTGTGAATGTTGTTCTGCGTTTTATGTAGGTCTTACAAAAAGAGAATTAAAGAAAAGAATTTACAATCATGTATACGACATCAAAAAGAAGAATGAACTTAACGCATTAGCAAAGCATGTGATTCAATATAATAGTCACCATTTTAAATTTAGAGCGTTACAAATTGTAAATAAAAATGAGAGAAGGGGTGATTTTATAAATGTGTTGGAACAACGGGAATTAGAATGGATATTAAGACTCCTCCGGGGTTAAATCAGTATGTGCCTTTGAAGCCTGTCCTAAAACACCGTAGATAATGCAGTCTCACAACATATGTTAATACACATATATATATTTTTATATTTCCATATATAGTTATTTCTTATATATATTTTCTATATGTATCTACATTTTATTTATTTATACATTTAAATGTCTATAATAATAGATAAGGTTAGTTAGGTATTTATATGCATTAAGTTATTATACTATATGTGGATTTGCACTAAGCACTTTAAGATATATTAGGTAAAAATTCAGACAATATGTGGTTTTATTTAATTCATCAAGGTTTTATTTTATCAGAATAATGTAAGGTAATTAAGTTTTTTTATATATATATATATTGTAATTTTATATGTTTAGTTTTTTATATGTTAGGGGAATGTTACAGTTTTTATGAAGGATATATATATAATACTTGACTCTATAGAGTCTTAAAATGCATTTAAATGAACTTATTTGCACTAATGATATAACTGAATGGGTTTTTTAACAAAAGAAAGATGTCGCTTTAAATCGAGTTATCTAATGGTTGGTTAATTGTTTAATTACATCAATTAAATATAATGTATAACTATATAAACTGAAATAACAGCATTTGTAACAGAATCTGATGAAGCGTACCATAGTTACGCGAAAGCGCTCATTCCTTTGGTTTTATTTATGGAATAAAGAAGAAATTTTCATATTTTTCACTTTACTTGGACTGGTTGCATGTTTTGGACTTTGTGAGTATTCTCATTACCATTTCCGTGGTGGATGCACTTGTGTTTTGCTGCTACTGTCTTGTTTGATTTGACAAGTGCTCCAACATTGGTGTGAGCAGTTTATTTGACTATTACACATTTATAACTTCCAAAAAATTTTTTTTTTTATTTGTACATAAATGTTTTACTTGTTTTTTTCCATCGGAAATGCCTGTACTTGTGATATGTTTAGACTACATGAATCTCACTTTTGTAAATCATTACCTGGAATTAGAAATGTGTCTTTTTTTTTAACAAATTGTATATTCTCTGTATTTTTCACTGTTCTACTACTTTATTTACTTTTGTAGAACTATTGTAAAATTGTCTATACCCTGTGGAGCTTTTCTCCCCGGGCCTCCACTAAAAACAGGCTCTTCCAGGCCCAGTGGACTATCCCGGTCATCAAACGCTAATAAAAAAATAAAAAAGCAACAGAATTTGCAGATGCAAGAACTGCCTCTTAACCACAAATCTACAAAACTGCCACTTGGTTTGCTTGAACCCCTTGTATAGGTTACCAACCCGCAAACAAAAAAATTATTTTTTTCTTTTTAAAGAGAGCATCTATGGACAGCTATATTTGAACACTTCAATATTTTCTTTGCAAAAAACTACACCTTTTTAATGCAATGCACAAGTGGTTCATGGAGTGTTATGTGACTAAATATAGTAAATAAGATAGAACACTTGCCCTAGGAAGTGTAACTGTGATTAAGGGTTCTTAAAGCTTGTTAAGAACACCAAGTGCTGTTAAAATCTGGTGTCTCACTAGGGACCAAGTGCAGATAGTGCCAGCCAGCAAAGAATAGTGGAAGAAGGTAAAACAGCTTTGCTTTTAAAAGGTGTTAGACCTTCATTCTGCCACATTTTCTTTTTAAGAATGGCAGAGTTGTTGTATCTTTCGGCTTTTCCCGGTTAGGGGTCGCCACAACGGAACTCCGGTCCGCTAATGACTGGCAGATGTTTACGTGCCGAGTTGCCAGCTCTGACACACAACCTTCAACGAAGGTACACCCATTCACGCATGTCACCACACAGAAGACGCTTTAGCTGAGAATCAAACAGGACAACGTCTTACTGTGAGGCGACAACACTACCGGCAGCACCACCACCGAGTGAAGCATCTTAAAAGGCAAAGTGAAGCGTCTTAAAAGCTTTTAAAGATGTTGGCTCTACAGAGAAGCATTTCATTTCTCCCTGCTGCCCATACTTCTCAAATGCCCCTGAATGTAAATCACCAAGGACTGCAGCAAGTCAATAGATAGTTTCATATTTCTTACACTGTCAGAAAATGCATGTTAATGGAACAGGTTTTTCATCAACTGTTAAGTCAATTTGCTCAACACTTACATGCCCTTTATTTTGATCCTTTGTCCCTACCCACCCATTTTTTCCTGGATTTGTCCAGAATTCTTAAAGAAATTCAGAAGGATTTTCTGTTTGCAGGAGTGCCGGTAAAGCACTTCGCTTTGCCACTCTTTCTGTAACAGGTAGTAAGTATGTGGAGAAGATAAAGCTCAGTGCATACAAAGAATTAAGATCAGTTAACATTTTAACACATTTTCAACAAATGCCAAAATTCATCTCTTAAGATGAACATCTCAACATTGATGCAATGAACATGTAATAAGCTGGTTATGATCTCTCTGTATCTTTACATTTATAAATATCATTGTATACATAGATATACATGTGCAGCTACAGATGCCATTCAATAGCTTGAAATGCGCACATTGTTGAACATTTTAAGCTGTGGTCCGGGCAACTGAATAAGATACCAAATGCAGTGAACAGTTATTTGCAATGTGCCAGTTTGATGCTGCGTGAAAGTACAATACAACAGGGATTAGGAATATACGAGGACTGGAAATATGCACTCTCCCAGCTACTGTCTAATCTTGGACTTGGTGTGTGTGTGTGTGTGTGTGTGTGTGTGTGTGTGTGTGTGTGTGTGTGTGTGTGTGTGTGTGTGTGTGTGTGTGTGTGTGTGTGTCTGTACTGATGAGGGAGTAAGGAAGCTTGCCCCCCTGCAAAAAAATGTATCTGTATGGGTGCATTTGCATGTACGCCATGTTATTTGACTAATATGCACTGGGTATATATGTGACTGGGTCTGAATGAATGTGCAGTGTTTTGGGGGCATATGAGGTAGGTACAGTGCAACAGGATGTGCATTTGACTTTTTTGCAACTGCTTGTTTTGCCTTTATATATATAAAAAAAAAAAAGTGATAATTCAATGCAAAGTATGACCTGCATTACTGCAAGTGGGTTTCTTTTTATTGATGAGGAAAAGAGAGACTCGTACCAGGGAATACAACCAGAAATCCAAACAACCTAAAAGGGCAACTGCCTTATCCGTGTAACTGCTCCTGGGCCGAGTCTCAGAAAGGAACCACAGAGTGAAAATTGTGGATTCCAAGTCAGACTGTCGACCAGTCACGGGTTGAGTTCCACAGGGCTTAGTCCTAGGCCCTCTCCTGTTTGGCATCTACTTCTCAGAAGTTCAGGACAACACAGGACGACTCTGGCTGACCAAGTTCGCTGATGACTGCAAGCTAGGAGTCATTACCAACTCCTCAAATGATGCATACATCCTATAAAAGGGCCTCTCTGAGACCAATGACTGGTGTTGGAACCATGGCCTGAAGCTTAACTCTTAAAAAAAAAAAAAAAAAAAAAAAAAAAAGCATCATCATCCCCTTTGGAAAAAACTCCGTTCCCACGAATTACCACATTGATGAGAGCCCAATGAACAATGAAGGGGCCATAAAAGATCTGAGCACCCAGGTCGAAAGCCATCTCACCTTCGACCACCACACTGCCACTGTGGTCAGAAAGTCCTTCTACATGAGACACATCTTATAACCAAAGGTTTTGCATCCAGGAAGAAAGAGGTCATCATCCCTCTTTACTCATCCCTCATTAGACCAATCATCGAATATAAAAAGTTATGTACCTACCATAACATTCCATGTTAGTTGTCCATCTCGCCTTCCTTCTTGCTGGATGAGTTCTGAGCCAATCCTCGGCTCCGACTTGGTCACTTACTATAGCTCCAGAGCTCTTTACTGGCTCGAGGCTACCCCTTATTCCCAGAATGACCAGCGTCAGCTACCCAGAATCTCATTTGAGATAGCTCACACTAGACATAATTATAGAAAATAATCCATTAATAGATGTGGATATACAGTTAATTATCATGGTTTGGTTGGGAAGCAACTAATAAAACAAATTAGCCAGTGAAACCATTGAGAAACTCCTCTCAATCCTCGAGGAAGGGAGACGGAGAGATGCAAGAAGGAAGGCAAGATGAAGGACAATTAACATGGAACGTTATGGTAGGTACATAACTTCTTTATGTTAAGTTGTCCAATCTCGCCTTCATTCTTGCTGGATGGGACAGTGTCCCTAGCACCTCAATCCTGGGTGGCTCAGTGGAACAGACTCTTCAGAACCGTGGAACCAAAGGAAACCCTGCCCCGGGAGACCACATCTACTTTGTAATAAGAAATGAATGTATGAGGATCTGCCCAAGTAGCTGTTGCACAAACAGCATCTATGGGCAATCTAGATTGAAATGCTACCGAAATAGCTACTAACCTGGTTGAATGACCTTTGGGTTTTGTTGGAAGATCTTTTTGTTGCAAATGGTAGGTATGGGCTATGGTGTCTGATAACCATTTTGACAATGTTACTTTAGAAACTGGAAGGCCTTTGTTGTTAGCAAATGAAAGGAACAACTGATCTGATTTTCTCATCTCTTTAGTTCTATGGAAATAGAAATGCAGTTGTCTACGGACATCCATTTGGTGTAATCTGTATTCTGCCTTGTTGGAATGATTAGGGAAAAAGACAGGAAGGTCAATGGATTGATTCAAATTGTGTTCTGAAGAAACTTTAGGTAGAAAAGATGGGTTGGTTCTCAGAGAAACTCTGTCTTTGTGAAAAACTAAGTATAGAGGGCGAACACACAAGTGCATGAAGTTCTGAAACACGTCTGGCAGAAGTAATAGCAACTAAGAAAAGAGTTTTCCAAGACAGAAATTTCAAGGAACATGATGCTGCTGGCTCAAAGGGTGGCAGTATCAAGGAGGCCAGAACCAAATTGAGATCCCAAGGTGGAACGGGCTCTTTTACTGGGGGTCTAAGTAGAGATGTACTTCTCATGAAGGCCTTAGAGTTTGAGAGACATTATGCTGGAGTTTGATACTCCTGCATGAAAATGAAATGGCAGCTAATTGTACTCTGATGGTAGCAGCCACTGCACCAGAATGAAACAGTTCTGCTAAGAAATCCAAATTCTCGTGTAAAGGAGCTGTAAAAGGATCTAAATTTCTGGATTCTGCCCAGTAAGAGAATCTTTTCCATTTGCTAGCATAAACTTTCCTTGTATTAGTCTTATGGGAGGAAACAATAATATCACGCACTGCTGGGGAAATATTGGGGAGCCTGGCTAGGATTGGAAGTGGAGTAACCAAGCTGTGAGCTTTAGAGATTGGAGGGATTGGTGTAGCCCACCTGATTGATGAATCAAGAGGTCCGGTACTGGGTCCAGAATCCAAGGCTGGGCTAGAAGGTGGGGGTAAAGGAACAGAAACCAAATCTGTCTAGGCCAATAGGGGGCAATGAGGATCATTTTGCAACCCAAAGATTTTGCTTTCTGAATGACTTTTGGAATTAAGGGAAAGGGGGGAATGCATAAAGGATTCTGAGGTAAATCGTTGACTACAGCGTCCCTGGGTGTCTGACCTGGAGGAGGAACAAGGGAGAAGTAGCTGCTGCATTTGTTGTTGAGTGGAGAGGCAAATAGATCGCAGTAAGGCCAGCTCCATTTGCAGAAAATAAGATCCACAATTTCCTGTTTGAGAGTACTCGTGAGGCATGAGGATAGCCCTGCTGAGCCTGTCTGCTATTACGTTGGATGTCCCAGGGATATGCGTTGCTGTCAGAAAACGGGAGGAAATCGCCCATTGCCACAGCCTGAGGGCCTCTTGGCACAAGGGGTAAGAACTGGTTCCACCCTGTTTGTTGATGTACCAAACCACTGACATATTGTCAGTCTGTATTGCAATAGTCCCAGCAGGGAGAGAGTCTTGAAGAGCTTGCAACGTTAGGAGCACCACTCTCATCTCCAGGACATTGATGTGCAAGTGGTACTCCTGAGGTTGCCAAGTGCCTTGGACAGTCTTCCCTAGATAATGCCCCCCACACCCCATCAGAGAAGTGGTCACTGTGGCGATTGGATGGGGATCCATGAAAGGTCTGCCCTGAGTAACTAGTGGGGAGACCATCCACCAGGAAAGGTGTCTTTTGAAAGATTCCGTAATTAGCATAATTTGAGACATGGGTAATTCCTGGAAGGACCATTGTGTGAAAAGAAGCCACTGAAGGATTCTCATGTGAAAGCGTGCTAAGGGAATTAGAAGAATGGCTGCTGCCATGGACCCTAGAGCTTGAAGAACATATTTGACTTGAATTATTTTGCTCCTCAGGAGAAGTGACACCGGTTTTCGAATAATGGAAACTCTTTCCTGAGGCAATTTTACAATATTTTTTCTTGTGTTTAGCTCTGTTCCTATGTATGCAATAGACTGATAGGGCAACAAGACAGATTTTTCTAAGTTTATTGTGATGCCTAGTTGAGCACAGGATGTGATGGTATAATCTCATGCTTCTATAAGTTGTTGCCTGGTGGTAGCAGTGAGAAGCCAGTCGTCCAGATAAGGAAACACCTGGAATCCTATACGTCTCAGGTGAGCAGTGATTACTGCCATGCATTTGGTGAACACCCTGGGGGCTGTGGTGAGACCAAAGGGCACAGCTCTGAACTGGTAATAACTGGCCTCTAGCCGGAAGCATAGAAATCTCCTGGACCGTTTATCCATTTTTATATGATAGTAAGCATCCTGAAGATCTATGGAGCACATCCAATTGTCCTGACCCAGAAAGGGGAGAATGGACTGCAGTGTTACCATCCAGAACTTTTCTTTTTGTACAGATATGTTTAACCTGATGAGATCCAGAATTGGTCTCCAGTCCCCTGTCTTTTTGGGCACTTAAAAGAATAGAGTAAGTTCTGGATCCTACTTGGTCTGCGGGGACTTCCTGGATGGCTCTTTTTTCTAGCAGTCTTGAAACTTCTGTGACTGCCTGATCCCTTAGATGGGTGGAACATCTGGGATGGAATTTTTTTAAATAAAAGGGGGTTGATGAAAAGGAATCTTGTAACCTCCGGATGTAATGGCTAGTACCCATTTGTCTTTTGCAATATTTTTACCGGCGATTGGGTAAAATGAAAGCCTCCCTTGACTGCTTCCAGAGTTGAGCAGTCGGGCATCCCTTCAGGGATATTGATAGGGTTTGGAAGAGAACGCATCTGTCACCCTGATTTTGCGGATTCCCTCTGCCACAAGGGCAGCGTCTGCCATTGTTATTATTTCCCTCTCTGCCCCTGGGGGAAAAAAATCATCACGTGCATCAGGCAATAGTCCCTGGGATTTTCGAAACCACATCTTTCCACCCTTCCGACCCTTTGGGTATGGTCTGGTAGGAGTGGAGAAATGGACAAAAGACATCAGAGAGCGTCTTGCCTTCCTGCTGGCACCTGGTAAGCATGTCTTTCACCTGAGGCCCAAAGAGAGAGGAGCCAAAGGGGGTATTGGTGAAGGACGCTCTGAAAGGTTCAGCAAACTGACACAGCCGCAGCCAAGAACGTCTCTTAAGAGCCACTCCTGTTCCTGCAGCTCTACTCGCTCCATCGGCTGCATATGAAATAAGCCTCATGGAGGAGTGGACTACTGAATTAAGAGCCGCTAACTGGGTAGCTACCTTGGCTGAAGCTCCCTCAGCTGTGGGATCTTGTAGGATATCTCCAAGCTCTTTTAGGAGATCCCTCTGAAGCCTAATAAAATGGGAAAGATAGTTCAGGGACCTAAGGGTGAAGGTCGCCGATGAAAACATCCGCTTCCCATATCAGTCCATCGTACGAGAATCTTTATTCGGTGGATGGACAGATGAGGTTTCAGCTAACTCTCTTTGTGGCTGCCACTACCACCATGTCATCAACTGGGACACCTTTAATTAATAATGATTTGTCTTGGGGAGCTGGGATGAATTTATTGGGTTTCCTTGGGCCAGGTTCCATGGAATCTGGAGCTGACCAAGCCTTTCGAGACACTACCGACATGAGTGGATCAAAAAGCGGAGACACCCTGGAGGTGGAAGGTCGGGAACCAAATGCATCCAGGTATACAGACTCGTCCTCAGAGGGGGCTAGGGAAGTCCAGCACGCCTCTGCCTGAGAATCTCAAGGATGTCCGAAAAGGAAACTCCTTCAGAGTGGGACCTTGGGGACCCCTCCGATTCATTCAGGTCTGTATCTGAGGTGACAGACTCAGGGGAGTCTTGGTGCTTTCTCTTGCACTTTTTCTTCCAGAAAGCCTGCTCAGAATGCTCTGGGGAGGTTTCGGAAGAAGAGGGTTCACTCACTGGGGTGTCCTGGGGTATAGATTCCCTACGCTTTGGGGCTGGAGGATGAGCAGAGGTGGTCACAGGCACCGAGGGGGAGGGTACCGATGGAGCCGATAGTGGAGCAGTCTGTGTGGGCAGCACTCTCTGCATGACCTCAAAGGTGCTGTGGTCTCGACACAAGGAGGGCTCCAGCTCCGAAGAGACAGGAATCCCTCCCTGCACCGAGGGTGATGGCTCCAAGGCCGATGTGGGAGCAGAGCTCAACTAAGCAGACACTCTGAGAGGGAGAGCAGGGTTGGACAAGGGTCCGATATCACTTCCCCCCTCGGAGCAGAGAGAGTTTCGGCGCCCAGATACCTCAATGGGAGGAAGAACAGAGGTAATCTGAGCCGAAGGAACCACTATCGGAGCGTCCATGGACTCCGGCTCAGAATGAAGCATAGTCTGAGGACGGAGGAATCAAAGTGGATGGAGCCAAAGCCTGTTGAGGCAGGCTCGAAAGCATTTTAGCAAGGGCCTGTGACTTCAGCAACCTACTGACCACGCTCGCCACATCCTGATCCGATAAACTTGAGGATTGAGAGGAGTGGGAAGATGAGCAACGACTGGACTTACTTTGAAGTAAGGGTGATTGTGGCACCGAGCGAATCGGCTCCAATGAAGGGACCTAGTTCGTTTGTGGCTCCGAAATAATTGGAGCCGAAGGGGTAGTCTTGTCGATGCCAGATGGCACAGACGCACTTGGTTTGTCAAGCACACAAGTTGGTTCCAAACATGGAACTGACGGCTTAACTGGTTTCAAAGGTTTCACTGGCTGAGATGCTTTTGCCAGAGAATCCTGTTTTAACAATCCATGGCGGATAAGCTTATTTTTCCACTCCTGCAGGACCCTTGGACTAAAGGCATGACAAATAGCACAAGAGTCGTGCAGGTGCAGAGCCCCCAAGCAGTAAACACAACTAGTGTTCCCATCTGTCAGAGACATCTTCTGACAGCATGAGTCACTTTTTAAAACCAGAGGTTTTAACTTCTTTAGACATTTTTCTAAAACTACAACAGTAAACTAAAAATTAAGGAGGACCTTAAAGGAGAGTCTCTAACTTAAACGGCTGTCCTTAAGGGGGGGAGGGGAAGAATTCTCCAAGTTAAACAAGTTCAGGGAATAACAGAAGGCCTAGCGACTGAGGGGCGATGGCCAACACAACACAAAAAACACCACAAGGATGAGATAAGGGGTTTATATTAAAAGAAACTTCTAAACTACTATAAAAGAGAGAAAATATATATAAAAATTTAAGCAAATTATTTTAATTTAGAGAAAATTATACCAAGCCCGAGCCAGTATTGATCGCAACCTCGTAGCTAAAGCGGCAAATGAGATCTGGGTAGCTGACACTGGGCATTCTGGGATAAGTGGTACCTTCGAGCCAAGTGGCCGAGTCGGAGCAGAGGTTCGGCTCCGAACCCATCCAGGAAGAATGAAGGTGAGATTGGACAACTTAGCATCGCCCTGTTTGGCATACACCTGACCAGACACCTACCAATGCTGGAGAGGCCACAAAAGTACCTCATACAAAGGATCCTAGGCCTTAAACACATGTCCTACACGGACAGACTCAAGAAACTTAAAGCTGTTCTCAGTCTTATAGTCTACTTAGAGGTGATTTCTGCTTGACTTGCAAAGCTATGTCTGACCCAGCTCAACTTGAAATGCTACACCTAAAGAAATCTCAATCCCCTCATGCCACACGCTCCAGAGATCACAACCTCATTACCACAATTAACAGAACATGCTGGAGAGACAGGTTCATCTCCCAAAGACTGCCCATAGTCTGGAATAAGATTCCCATTCTCGTCAAGCAGAGCACCTCGCTGGCCCTCTTCAAGAGAAACATTGATGAGTGGATGGGTAACAGAAAATTCACCCCAGGGATCACTCCAGTTGCCCTACTGGATAGGAGCACTGTGAACTAACATTGGGTGGCACGGTACCTGGGGATTTTTTTTTTTTGGGTTAGGCTTGTAAAGGCTCCAGGGCCATTAGCCTAGTACACACCTAAGAACCTATAAAGGTCCATGGAGATCAGTGCTATACTCCTGAAAACAAATGCAAATTAAAAGGTTATTCCAATCCTACAAAATTACAGAACCTTTCCATAAAACAATGCTAGTAACCTACCAAGCCCTCTCAAAGCCCAGACTCAAGTATAAAACCTCCTCTGCTGAACTCTAAACCTAAATTCCTTGATTGCTACCCAACCCTAAAATATTCTCCTGCTCATAGGCAGTTACTGAGCTTACAGCCAAAACAGGCCATCACGATGCTTGGCCACATCACCTAGTACTGGTGGAAGACTAGCAGTTCCCCCAATTAAGTAGACACTCTACATATTCCGGATGAAAATTTGCGATCACCCACCTAGTTATCCAAACTGCTTTTAGAAGTACTCTGCTTGATGGGCATTTCAGAAACGGGAAATCTACTGGGTTAGGCATTTGCCACGCAATCTGGTCTTGTGGATGTGGACAGTGTAGGGTTAGGTGTCTGGAACAGGTGTTTGGTTGGTCACTTGTTGCAGTGAGGTAAAGGAGTTCAGAGAGTGCAGGATCATTTGTAGCATGGAAAGCTAGTCAAAGACTATTTTGTCAGGAGTCTTTAGGCCACTGTACAAGGACAATTACTCTGCCGGACTAAAAGCTAAGGGTACTGAAACCAGAGATCTTTTCAGTGAGGAACCACTTGAGATTTCTCAAGCTCTTTAGCAACTTGGTGAGGGTACATGCCAAAGGATGCATTATATTCACTAAGGAGATGTCACGAAGAATGAGTTCTGCAAGGCAGAAGGATTTTCTAACCACCACAGTGAGATAGCTGAGAAAGGACAGTATGTAATCTACTCATGTACCAAAGTCCCTTAGGTCTGTGTCAAATTTAAACTTTATTTGTATGGTAAGTAGCAGTGATTCTAGGTTTACCAAATAAAAATATGCTGCATTTCTTGTTGTTGAGGGTGGGATCATGATTAATGCACCAAAAGTACAGTTTTGTACCTACCATAAATGTAGATGTCCGATAGATATGCAACTGCAGTCGTAACATATGGGTTGTCCTGCCTCAGGCAGCCCTCGGTCGGCCGAATTCCAAAGTCTGGGTCCGGCGTCGGCTGGTGTCGCCTCTTCTCCGACGTCACAACGGCTGGAGTATAAAGGCATCGGCCGACGCCATCTTCTTCAGTGTTTCTTGCCCCAGATGCCAGGTGCCCTCCTAGGAAGGCTAAATTTTGTGAATGGATAAAAAATTCCAGACATGCACAACAGTAATAAACAGATACACCATAGGAGATACCCCCAGCTAATAGGAATAGGGGTAGGGACCCATAAAGAAAGTTGCAGAGGGGTAGGAGGGTGGGAAAATCTGACTGCAGTTGCATATCTATCGGACATCTACATTTATGGTAGGTACAAAACTGTACTATGGCCTTCAAGAATGCAAATGCAGTCAACATATGGGTTGAATACATAGCCAAGCTGGGGGTGGATGGAACTAAGAGGGATGGTGTAGCTAAAATGCCCTGCAGGACTGCCGAAGCAAAGCCTGCTCGGGATCTGATCGGCATTGTCAAGTGCCAATCTTTTTCCCCCAAAA